>NW_013953032.1:253567-256749 GCF_001266775.1 Austrofundulus limnaeus
TCTTACCTCCCCCTTATGTGTTGTTTGACCCCCAGCCCCCTCCCTTCCTTAGCTGCCTTGTACTGACGCAATTGTTTTGTTTTTGAGCGTATGATTCTGTGTTTCTTCGTAAAACCCAGGATCAGAGCTTCTTTTTTTAACTCACCTTTCCTAGTGTGTGTTTTCCAAGCTGCAAAATGTAGCGCACCGTCATGCGAAAGACCCTGGACATTTGTTCCCCCATGTTTGTTATTTGTGTGTTTCTCTGGACGGGTGTTCTAAACTGCAATTTCATTCTGCATTGCATCTTTGATGTTGTGTGTGAATGACAATAAATGATTCTGATTCTGATTCCAGCTTTCCTTCTCCTGGTTGTGTTTCACTTTTATGCAATTCAGCAAAGGCTTTGTCTGGGGTCATGACTCACTTACTGCATAAAAAATGATGATTTCAAACTGCCACCAATTATTTCCTTCAGACAATATTTCTTGAACCACTATCTCATCTTCCCCCTGCAGCTGAGAGGAAACCACACACCTCCACCACAATCCCTTTTTAGATACTGTTTTGTCTGCTTGATTTTTTGAAGTCTGTAACTGCTTCCATTGTCATCTAATTATCTTGTTTTCTCAGCTTTTTTAAAACGCATTGCACATCATGTCAGCATATAACCAGATTTTCTTAATAGCTTGTTGGGAATCCCCTTTCAGTCTGACATAATGATAAGTTATCTTTGATGTTTTTTTAATTTTAATATTGCTGCCTGAAGATAACATCATCATCATCATAAATTGTTATGCATTGAATCAGTGATGATTCTTTCCTTGAATTTGGTGGCTTTTATGTTTAAATGATTCTTTACCTGTTACTTTTGGAATCTTCCCTAAGAATGTCCCCCTCCCCAATTCCTTTAAATTACCAGTAAGCTGGAAAATCATTTCCTCAGGACCACTTTTAAAGACCGCAGGAAAAAACTGTCTTTTTGGAAGCAAATATGAAATTATGGGTGTCTGCAAACTTCTGTAAAGGACAATGCATCAATAAACATGTGGTTACCGTAACACTTATACAACACACACACATTAAACTTGCATGATCTGAACAGAATAATTACAGTGTGACCCTGCAACATGTGTTTCTTCTACGATAAGTAAAAACTGTGTTACAATAAGAAGTTTAATGAGATGATTATATGATTATTACAGTGTTGGCCAGAGTTGAAGAAAGTTTACATCAATGAAAGGGCAGTGGTGGTCAGAAGGAAAAAGACATGAAAGAGTTAGGGTGGAGCAACTTTGATGTGCTTTCACGTTTTTCCCGTAAGTGTATTTCGATATTTAAAAACAGGCCTGATGAGACACACATACATCCTCAAATGATCAGGATTTTTATTTTGTAGATCATTTCCACAACGTAATATGGTTTCAGAACTTTTATTACCAACAGTAATGGATTTAGCAAAGCTTCCTACCAAAGTAAATAAAAGAAAATTATGAAAAACAGAACTGTGTATATTAGAGGTGTCAATCTCATTTTCAGTGAGGTCCACATGAGCGTTATGGTGGCTCTCAAAGGTCCAGTTGTAATTAACTTTGATGTGTCATGTTTAAATTTGACTAAACGTCACCTTCCTTGCCTCAGTACTATGTGTACAACTGACTAAATGTGAAATAAATAATACAGAAATACTACAAAAGAGAATTTTATCCACTGTTGAGTAGATATTGGACAAATTCTTATTTTTATTAACCATATATATACAGTATATATATATATATATATATCGGGTGTGTTGTCTTGTGTTTTCACGTCTTCTCTAATCTCCCTTTCAGTCTTCCCTACATTTCTCACTTTTCTTCTCTTTCTTTTTCTTCTTCTCTTATATAAAAAAGTCACTGATGATGAAAAAACTAATATTCAGTTCTCTTTTCCACTGAAGTGGCTAAAAAAATAAAAAAGAACCAAAAACATCTAACACATCTAAGCAAGTCTCGCAATCTTATATCCAGCCAAAAAGTTTTGTGGATCTTGATTTGAGCCCAATATTCTATGCAAGAGCAGAATGTGTTTAATTATTAATCTTGTAAAGCTGGAAATGTTCCTTATTTTAAGAATTCTTGCCAAGTGCAACTGTCTTATTTCACTGGCAGATTTTGAGACTCAGATTAAGTGATATAATCTGCCAATGTAATAAGAATAATCAAACACATTCTGCTCTTGCAGTATATCAGTCTCATAACAAGACAAAAATACTTTCTGGCTGGATATAAGATTGTAAAATTTGATTAGATGAACAATTTTTGCAGCTACCTCATTTAACAATTTCAACACTGCTACTAAAAAAATCAGAATCGGGAATCGTTGGGAACTGGATTTGAAACGAGGAATCGGAATCACTCAAACAATGCCCAACCCTACTTTGGAACACTTTGGAATCCTCAAGAGGAGCTAGAGACTGTTGCTGGAGAGAGGGATATGTGGGATTCTGTCTTGGATTTGTTGCCTCCTCAACCAATCTATGAGTATAAATATTCAGCAGATAGTGTGTCACATTCAGAGGTTAACAAACAATACCAAAGAACACATTTTTTAGAATAATTATTGTGTGATTGCACAAATAAGACAACTGTGATCTGCTGACTAAAATGAAAAAAGATAAGCTACACAAACAGAGAATCTGAGGACGAGGATCGTAACCCAGGAGCGAGCCTCCAGCATGTAAGGATTTCATCTGGGTGACGCTTCAGACGGTAAGAGGCGAGGTAGCCTCCAAATTTGGCTGATTGGTTTTTTTGCCACTTCAGAGATTCAGTTAAGACATTTCAAAAGCAGCAGGAAATTCAAGGCAGCTTTGTTCCAAAACAATCAGATTATCTTTTTTTTGGCTCCCAGTGGCACGGCCTTGATGGCAGTGTTTATCTCAATCTCCCCAGGATGGAATGTCAACGAAGAGCTGGATTCGCTCCCACCTCCATCACCCGTGTTGGACCTGGCCTTGGAACTCAATTGGCTAAGGAGGAGGAAACTCTGAACTCTAGTGAACTCAGCAGAGACGATAACATCCTGTGACTCTGGACTCTGGAGGGGGCCAGGGCTGGGTCCTAGCATGGACCCCCCCCCTCCCTCAACGTCACCTACTCCTCTGAACCCGCCCCATCTTACCTCCCCCTTATGTGTTGTTTGACCCCCAGCCCCCTCCCTTC
>NW_013953033.1:0-1229 GCF_001266775.1 Austrofundulus limnaeus
GTTATTTTACTTTCAGCAATACAGTATTTCAAATTCTGCATGTTCCACAAAAATTGTTCTTCTTCATTATTTTTCACCAAAACAGAATTGTTTTCTTCTTGTTTGCATGATATTTCTTCACAAGAGCAAAATAATAAAAACTGTTGCTCTGTAGYAAATTGAAGCATTTTAACTGTAGCTGAAGCCTCCCACTCCAGTTCTGTARAGTAGATTGTAACGATGCACTTAAAAGCTGGTTATAAAAAGGRCTTCTTTGACATTAAGTCTTTGTTGCTATAAATTTTAAACCATGCACTCTTCTAATAATGTCATCACTGCTCTCAGCTTCAACAGAAAATTGGTTTKAAGTGCAGACCCTGAATTTTGAAATCTAAAAAAGCTGTTCTCTGTCTGTGATTATGTAGCTCTTTAATGGTCTGCGAAAGATTCACATCACAACAATAACAGTAACACAACGAAGAAAAAATCAGGAGTTTAAAGATAGTTTTTAAAAAATAAATTCTTGAAGAATTTCTTAGTAATAAATTATAAAATAGGACTGGTTTTCTGATGTAAAAGTTGTAAAATGGGCAGCAACTACAAAGATTTCCATGATTAAAGTGGAGGCTATAAAATCAACAGAAACAAGATGTGTAACAGCCACACCTCCCCATCAGTGCTGTCAGCGCCTGAGGGTAGATCACTACAAAGTACAATGTGACAAAACAGGCTTGTAGTGTTACGTTTCTAATGGATGAGTGTGTGTGTGTGTGTGAGGCTGTGTGTGTTTGATGGAAAGAGAGAAAGCAATCAGGAGGTGATGGAGAGGAAGAGAGACTCGACTGCACACAAATGTAAACCATTATGGGCTGAATCATTTTCAGTACCAAAACTGGACGCAATATTTCAGTAATTGTAGAATATTTTAGAATTAAAACACCACAGTGCCCTTTACGATTAGGAGCAAAACCATTGACCCCACATCTCCCATTGGGCCTGTGCCTACATGCTGCATTCAAARCCCTTTATGGGGTTGTAGAGCCTGTGTTTGTCTGGTCGATGAGTGTTTCTTGGGAATGGAGGTGTCACCCTTTGTCAATCATCTGTTTTTTGCCAGCAGGAAATGCAGGTGATGATCAGAGCCAAGTTCAAAGCATTAAAGTCTCATTTGACTTATCGTGATCATGTACAAGTCTTAACCACTAAGTTGATACAGAAATTATACGTTTATTCAAAAGTTAGGCCCAATC
>NW_013953033.1:3983-5168 GCF_001266775.1 Austrofundulus limnaeus
TTGTGTCACTTCACTTTGCACAGACAAATATTAAGTAATGAGAAGAAACCTTGGTAAAATTTACTCTCATAGCTTTGTTATGAGAAAGATGTGGGTAAGTTATTCGCATAAATAACACCCCCTACAACTCATTTGGAATGATTTAATTTTATTATTCTGCACAAACTTGAACTGTCTCAAATATGTTTAGAGCATTTTAGGTACTGTTTTATTTAAAAAAAGGTGGGCAAAGCATTTTCCAAAATTTCAAACAATTAAGGCAAATCAAGCCGGATTTACTTTTTCCTTTTTCTCCCACACACTGGTCAGCAGAACCTCCCTCTGTTTGTTTATCCTGGTTTTAAACTGAAGTGATACAGTATTTCAGGCTCAAACTGCTCTGGTGGTGAGACAGTTTAGCGTTACAGTGCTTGTAGAGAACTTTATTTCCTCCCAGCCCACCATTGGGAAAGTTTTAAAATAAAAAATGCCCTGAAGAACCCGGCAGCTTTGGTTCATGTGAGCAGATGCCATGCTCAACAACACAGGCTGTCATCGGATGAGACGTGCGATGAAGGCATTCTAAAGCCAACAGTGATCAAGATCCCACCCTGATTGTGTGTCTTGCTGCAGTGGCAGCCCAGAACAGAGATCAGACTGAGAAATATAAAGAAACTGCCTTAACGCATGTTAAAAAAATAGAGTGGTTAAGCGTTAACGTGCCCAGCTCTAATAAATTTATATGCATTTTACAGAGAGAAATAACTATTTGATCCCCTACCAACCATTAAGAGTTCTGGCCCAACACTCCTGATCAACTCATTACCTGCATTACAGTTCAGTCCATTTATCATTAAAGATAGTTGTGTTATATTGTCACCTGTATAAAAGACTCCTGTTCACAGACTCAATTAATCAGTAAGACTCTACCCTCTACAACAGGGGTGGGCAATCCTGGTCCTCGAGGGCCGCAGCCCTACATGTTTTACATTTTTCCCTGCTCCAACACACCTGATTCTGTCACTGAACTACCTCTTCCAAGTTCTGCAGTATGGAGGACCGAAACTGACATAATTAGAAATAAAAGCAGAAATAGATAAATGAACCTTTAAATAAATAAAACCACGTGGAGCTGGATATTAATTTGTGTAATAAGACAAAACTGTCTTGTTGTTTTCAACAGTTTTCACCTTAAAGAAATAAGTT
>NW_013953033.1:10563-11996 GCF_001266775.1 Austrofundulus limnaeus
GTGGGAACCTCATCATCAATGACTGCTGTGCTCCAACAAGGGTTTTGCCACCAAGTATTAAGTCTTGTTTGCCAGAGGGATCAAATAGTTATTTCTCTCTGCAAAATGTTAATAAATGTATATAATTTATACAATGTAATTTTCTGGGTGTTTTATATTCTATCTTTCACTGTTAAAATGAAACTACCCTTAAAATTATAGACTGTTTCCACATGCATGTTCAAGTGTTTTATGTACCAAACAGAGGTAGTATGTAAATAGTTCTGCATTAGGGTGTACTGCCACTGAAAGGCCCAAGTCTCTTAAAACTGCACGCAGGTYGATTAAATATTGATAAGGTTTCTCACATATTTATCAAGATCCTAATCCTGCCCTCAGCACTCCCTCTCAGAGTTAAAAGCACTTCCTGCTTTTAAGCACTATAAGCACTTTCTCCTTGTTGGAGAATCTGCAGGATTTTAAGTGTATTTGCTCACTTATCAAAGACAGCAATGGTGCATTGCACAGTGTGAAGCACACCAATTTAAATCTGTCACTGCCAAAAGCTTGGACTAAGATATGATGAAGACWCATTATTCTTTCTCAAACAATCATTGATCACAGTTGTAGGCAAGCTGCAGCTAGAACCACACCCTGACGGCGAACAGTGAAGGAGCACACTGCTGTCAAAGGAAATAAAACTGACCTTCTGAGTGTTGAAATAACCAAATCATAACAAAAAACATCAACATTTAATATRCCGAAAAGGTTGGATTTTCTTTTTGAAAAAACTGAATACTATCCTTAAAGCAAAATAGTCAAATTTTTTATTCAACTGTGGTTTGTTTTAATGCTGTYACGTGTCATAGTTTGGTAAACCTATACTTATTGCACAGTAAGTAATACTTTGAGTTTGTTTAGTTAATCACACCAYACTCAGCTACAGACACACCTAAATTTAGCTCCATATCTGGAAAATCAATGTAGTTTTTGCCAGTTTCAATTTTCTAAGGTAAGTTGGCTGTGGTTCCCCTGCATAAATGTAAAAAAATAAGTTTTATTTTCTCTTCTAAAACATTTCTGTTTACTAGTTCAGTTGTACTTTGGGGTTGAATGACAAGTATTTTGATATTAGATCCGAAACATATTTCAGACATAAGAAACAAAGTATTTACTGCTTCATGTTTCTGTTGAAGGAACATCTTTAAGTCATTCAAGCATTGGTCTTATGTGACCCATCTAATCAAACTTAGGATTGAGCATATAAACAATATTTTGATTCAACCTGATACATGAGCTGTTTCAGAGATACACAGCTTTGTCTTCCTAATCAGGATAATCTATTAGTATTTGGTCTGAATCTTATTTTAAGGTTATTCTAATGATGATTTTTTTTAAATTTCATTATAAAAAGGAAACCTTAAAAAGTATTTGTTTGTATTTGGATATTAGGA
>NW_013953033.1:14223-15809 GCF_001266775.1 Austrofundulus limnaeus
ATGTTACTACACCCATTTGTTTTTTCAGTGTTTGATAGTAATAGTCTCTAAATAATTTACTACCAAAAATCTACTGCATAATTTGTGGTAATGAAGTAACTCAAAATAGTCATGTTTTGTTGGCAACAATATCATTTTTTCACATTCAAACACTGATAAGGACACAAATGCTGAGTCAATAAAATAGCAGATGTAAACAGAGAACAATGGAATCAGAGACACCAGACAGACAGCAAAAAGGCACACTTCTCCTTTCTTCTTCTGAAAAGTAAAGACGACCAAAAGTTGTAAGGATTCGAGTTGAGGGGAGGAGATCAAGGAGTACATTAAAGCAAAGGCTTTAACATTATATGCAAATAAACCATGCTGCAATTTTCTGAATTGATCACTGAGTTTAGTTGTGAACAAAAGTGATGAAAAAARTGTTGTTTTTTAACTCAGTTTTTACAAAAACCATGGGTCTGAATTACATTCCCTAAAAAATCATTTAATGATGTAGAAATTAGGTTAGAAGCATAAAATTTCAATCAAAAACATTTAAAAAGCACGTATATTTTGTTTTTTATTATGGTTTTAACAACTGATATGTGAATAAATATGTTTTAAAGGGGAGACATTACYCAAAAACCAACCGACCGTTCGAAAGAAACAAAAATCACACCCAGGGTTGCTTTCACTCATTCATTCGTTTGGCAAATCCTTCGCTCTCCTGTGGTAGRCKTGTGGAGCTGCCTAAAMGCTTGCTGCAAAGAACCASAGGTACTTCGAAGAAATAACTAAGTAAAAGTAAAATTACATGAACAGAAAATGACTTTGGTGAAAACAAATTTCACTGATGAGAAAACTACTCAAGTAAAAGTCATAAAACTGTTCACAAAAATTGAGAAAGTAAAAGTACTTTTACACATTGTCTAAGAAACAAACTGTTGAATTTACTGAGCCAGACTGGTTCCACTAAGCCAGGTTGAATAAATTGAGCAATATGTGTATTTTCTTTTCTCAGTTTACTCAACTAGTCTTAGTGTAGCCAGCTGACATGACTTTGTTGAGTAAATTCAACACTTCATCTTTTAGAGTGCATAAACATCTTCTTACATGACGAGTTCGAACATGTTTAATTTTGTAGGTGTTCAATTTTAAAGTAAAGAAGTAAACGTATGATAAAGCTCTGTTTATGTTATATAACACATTAATTGTTATGTTGAAGTATGGGGCAAAGCATGTAAGACTATTATAAATCCTGTTTTTGTGTTTCAGAAAAGGTCTATAAGAGCTATCACTCAAAAAAACTACCATTATCCATCCAATATATTATTTTGTAAACTTTGTGAAATTATTGAAATTCTAAGATTTGGTTGGTTATAATATTTTGTTAGTTTTGTACAARGCACAAAAAACACATTACCTTTAAAAATTCAGATAAACTGTGTGAAGAGAATGCTGTTATAACCTAAAGGGAAAAGAAATGTTCATAAAACCTAAATTTAGAAGCTGTTTGAAAGAACAGTGCAGCTCAATCCAAGGAGTSAGGTTGTGGAATAATCTGGAAGATGATATTAAAAGTGCCAAATCAATGTGAATGCTTA
>NW_013953033.1:16868-19985 GCF_001266775.1 Austrofundulus limnaeus
CTCTACGGTGTTTAAACAGGTCATAGTTCAATATTAACAGCTTTTTCAGAACAACTGAAGGAAACACACACACACACACCGCCCGCCCCACCTCAAAAATATTTTTATTTACCCAAAATTTTCTGTTACAATTCAATAGGTTCAGATAAAACTTGTTTGGGTCCAGATCCTGACAGCAATCCACCATTTGGGGGCCCAACTCAGCCTTCCTTCATTCTCTAATACCAAGTTACTAAAATGACTACTGATAACTATTTGACAGAKCATCACRTTAAAATAGAGCTAAATTAAATATTAAGTCTGCTTCAGTGAACAGTTTTGTTTACAACTTTGATTTGAAAGTGAAGAAATGAAAGATAAATAAAAAATAGATTTGCTACATTTTGGTGAGAACATTCTGTTCTGCTGCCATCCACTTTTAACCAATAACATGATCAATATGCAGTTATTTAATTAGCACAACATACATTTAATCTAGCATGAACACTAATTAGATTATTTTTAAATACAACATATATCCAAGTATTAKTCTTGCCCTTTCATGTGCAATATAAATATTTCATGATTGAGTTTTATCAAACAACTTGACACAACCTTCAACACATCATCTTGACTATTTTTGTCACAGTTTCTTGRTGGTAACATTTTGGATTTGGTTTATAAGAAATATATTTATCAGCCCGGCCACTTTGGCTTTTCTTCTGATTGAACTCCCTGCTGATGTCCAGTCCCTCACCATGAGATTACAGTGGTCCACCCGCCCACAGCTCTGCACACCATTCAAGGGCCTGAATAAAAACGCTCGCCAGAGCAAACAGGAAGACTGACTCATTGTGTCTGACTGATTCAAGGAGACATGACAGGAACCTGTTAGAGGTGGTCTCAACCTAAAGGAACTAAATATAAAGAATATATTTTTACACAAAGCCCATCCAGATCCTCTGTGCTTAAATTAAAGTACGTCGCGTCACCTTTTTTCCCTCCTAAGTGGTTGAAGTAAACGATCCAAACCACATTATCTTCTCTCCCATACAACACACACACACACACAATCCGCTTCCGAAGTCGTGGGCTTTGTTCCCCACAAGGCTGCATTTTCTTGAAAAATTGTCCCCACCATGTGGCAAAAACAACGACACACACACACACTCGTATGGATGAGTCACCTCAGAAAATCTGTGTTCAGAAAGGTTTCACATTAATTCTTTCAGAGCAGTCGTTACCTGRCACAGTGATGATGACATTCAGCTCCCACCGCATCAAATCGTAGCTTAAGATCTGCTCAGTTCACCACACTGTAGTGTTTTGTGTTTGCTAAGGTTGGTTAGCCGCGGGGCCGTCTTGAACTGAATTTACTCCACATGTTAATCCGTTGTAGACYTAATGATTCCTAAGAATTTCATTATTTTCTGTTCAGCTGTTCATGAGATATTTCGCTAACAGACAGACAGYGTTGACWACAARATTTAAAGTTTTAAACAAAKATCCTGTTGGAGCTCTGAGTGTGTGTTGGTTGAGGATGACTCTCTGCAAATGTCACATTTTAGCTCAATATATTTGACTGAGTTATCAATTTCACCTTTGTTGGTTAGATGTGGCGGCCATTTTGAAATAATCAGTTATAGCCATGAACACGATTACTGTGAGAGTTTCATTAAAATGCATCCAGTGGTTCATGAGACAGTTTGCTAACAGACAGTTAATTCAGTTAACTGCCAACCGTTTGTGAACAATAAGGCTTGTGAGGATGACTCCTGTCCTTCATTCTCAGTCTCCTCTTTCATTCATCTCTCATTTTTTCCCCCTCTCTCTCTCAGCATTTCAGTGACTGCTGCCTCCCTGGCCTCCTCCACTGACCCAGTCTTCTCATTCCCGCTCTGAAATATTCATCATGGACTCTCACTCTGTTCTTCTCTGGCTCTTGTTTCTCCTCATGCGTAAAAAAAAGAAAAAACAAAGACAAAGCAAGGGGCAGGTAGCAGCCTGTSTGAATGTGAATGACACAGTCKCTGCAYTGGATGAATATTTCACACTTCCCTCTATACCTGCTACTAACCCGGGTTTAAAATGAGCCTGGGAAACACCTTCCTGCATGCAGCTGCGCCTTCACATCCATGGTTCGGCTCTGATCATGGATGTGAACAGAAAGACAGAGGCAGAGGGGCGGGGTGCATCCTTCCAGCCAGTATCAACATCTTACCGTCAATTCTCCTGTTTCCCCTCCTCCTCCTCCTCCTCCTCCTCCTCTTCCTCCGCGCTCACTGCGTCTCCCGCATCCCGTCGCTCCGCGCCCTCACCCGCTCCCCCCTGTCTGCCGCTCCGCTGCGTCCCGCACATTCAAAAACATAAAAAAATAAAAGAATAAAAAAAATAAAATCGTAGAGAGGAAAAAATGATACCTGCTGGACTATGTGGCGGTCATTACCGCGATGGCGTCCTCCTTTTCTCCCCGCGATGGGGTGCGATGTGCTCCGCTGGACCTCACGCCCTCCCCTTCGTCCTGCCGAGGCTCGATGTCTTCCCCGCTGAGCTGCGCGGCTCCGTGCGTCACGGCGGTATCATAATTCCCACGGGTTTCATCGCACAGAGATAATGCGGGCTACAGGCCTTTTACTACAGTTTCGACGAATGGAGGCGGATGGAGGGAACAAACAGGATATTGTAAAAAAAAAAAAAAGATGGATACAGTTGTTGCGGCGCGCGGCGATAAATAATTAGGCGCAAATTATTGCACAAACCATAGCCGCTCTGCGTCCCTCCGTCGCCCCCTCACCAGCTCGTCATTATGGATCGCGTGCCTCCGATGGCTTCAGTACATCCTGGTGTGTGTTAGTGGGAAATAAGGTCGAGGAAAAAAGCAGGAGCGTGATCAGCTGCGGAGACTGAAAATCATCAGGACGGATGCTGAGGTTGTTTTTTTTTTAAATTCTTTGAAATCAAAATCAAATCCGCTGCAGGTAAAAATTTATCAATAAATACATTAAAAACTGTAGATATATAGATATATAAATATATTTAAAAAAGACAACAGCTGGATAAGCGGGAGAGATGAGGTTTCCCGGCCTCGCCTTGCATCTCTCTCTCTCTCTCTCTCTCTCTCTCTCTCTCTCTCTCTCT
>NW_013953033.1:20740-25431 GCF_001266775.1 Austrofundulus limnaeus
GTGTGTGTGTGTGTGTGTGTGTGTGTGTGTGTGTGTGTGTGTGAGTGAGCAACAATAAAGCTGCTGTGTAGGCAGAGGCACGCGCCTTTTTTATTTTTTTATTTTATCATTTTGGCATCTGTCTCATCTCCCAGGTCTCACCACCTTCTGAGTTCACATTTGCAAAATTATCACGGAGAGAGAAAAAAGGGGGGGGGGGTGCGTTTTTGTGTTTTGCAGCGCGGCTCACGAAGCTCCAACATTTCCATCACGGAGCGCTTATAGGCTCGTGCAGCTGCTTGATAGGAAATATGACCTATTTGTCGATCTGTCCCTGGCGTTAAAGCTCTGAGGAATGTGTCATCATGGGCGCGCGCCAAAAGCGCATCAAATCATCCCAAACACCTTTCAGCCCCTCAGTGACACCTGATGATGCTCTGGTTTCATCACCGCGCCTCTCACATCCATTTTCTGCTGCATTACTGCCACACCAGCTCTCTGCTCCGACTGACAGCATGGAGTTAAAACACATGGACAGTCAGAAAGTGGCGAGGATTGGATTCATCTCCATCGGGGGGGCGGGGACTGTGCAAAAATAAAAAATAAAAAAGAGAGAGGCTGACTGATCGCACAAAAGCACCTCTAGTGCAGCAAACAAGTGGGAGGAAGTGAGCAGAGACTAAACATAGTCTTCACATTTAAAGAAAATCACTGATTATATTCAGCTAGCCCCCCCCCACACACACACACACACACACACACTCCATCATTTCGTTTTACTTCCCTTGAATGGCCCTGATTGCTGCTTGTGCAGATGATAAAGTGCAGCCAGACTTCACAAACACTCCAAACAAAATAGTCACTAAAAATTATTCTAATGTTGCTGAATAATTCATTGATTTCAAAATTATACATGATTGGGCGGCTCGTTTCATTTTTTAAAGAGTGGAGACATGGTTTGACTAATCCTCCTGGGTGTAATAAACAAGCCTTAAGGACCCAGGACTTTGCCTGACTCTGATCCTGGCAGTGTGAAGATGGCTGACAGAACAGACTCTAACTGAGGCCAGCAGTGATTGTTTATTTGGGTTTGACATCTTTGCTTGTTGGCATATTCTCTTTCAGAGTTCTCAAGCTGTAAATATATATTTTTTGAGTGAAATTGTGACTTTTTATTTTGACCTACAGCTGTAGTCGTCACAATGAAATGAGCCGGACAAAATATAAACTGCTCAAAAGTTTAAACTGCATCTTTATTTTGATATGTTGCTTCTGAGGAACTAGACCAGAGGAGCCCAAAGTGGGGCCTGCGGGCCAAATTTGGCCCACTAAGCCATTTGATTTGGCCCACCAGCAGTTATAAGTTTGTAACCTGTCATACTATGTAGAAACACAGTATTTCCACTGAAAGTCATTTTATCCATTGGTAAAATGAATATAGATGCAGATACTATAAGACTTTTTTTCTTCTTTCTGCCACATTTCATTTTATTTGTGATTTGTATTTTTATTGTACTTAAATTTTGTTAATATATAAGGGACTGTAGTGCAGATAGTTTTCACTGATGGTGCTGACTTTATCTTTGATATATTAATATTAAACATGAAACGTGAAATACAAGTAACAACAAGAGATATTTAGATTAGATTTAACTACATGCAGATTTGCCCATGTTATAAGGCCACAAAAACTCATATTTTATCAATTTATGAAATGTCCCATGAGCCTTTGCTGCTTGAGCTTATGGCAGATTTCACTAAAAACCAAAGTAGGCCATTGCACTGGCTGGAAGATTAATCATTAAAAATAAAGTACTTTATTTAAAAAGTATTTGTATTTCATGTATTCTATTACTACATTTGGCCCGCAGCCCTGGATAGATGATAATTTTGGCCCATTTGGGGAAAAAGTTTGGGCACCTCTGAACTAGACCTTCTGGTAAGCTTTTTTTTTTTTTTTTTTTTTTTTTTTTTTCAAAAAATCTAGAGGTTTTACAGAGTTCTTCTTGGACTGCTTTTTCACTCTTTTTTTGTTTGTTTGTTTTGTTTAGTTTTTTGTGGGTGTCTGTTCAGTCCTTGTACCTGAGCATAGTGCGTGTATCTGCTCAAAAAATACAAAAAGAGGACAAGTCGAGGACAAAATAAGAACTGCAAAATTTGAAACTAAAACAATCTGCAGTKAAGGCGTGTCATCATTAAGAAACAGAAAAGACCTGACACAGATATTCAGCATCCTTCATTCGATCATCTGTCATGTTTTCTCATCTATCTTTGGGCATTAACTTGTTAGTGCTAAAGTATTTTGTCAAACTGTTTCATCTTTGGTGTTTTTCATGGATTTAACTAAGGAAATGGGAACAAAATGAGTCTTTGTGAAAGGCTGTCATAGTCTGTGTTTATTTTCCTTAGTTTTCTAGTGTTTCAGTGTTCCCCTGTGTCTCCCTACCCATGGCTCCAGCCATGCTCCATGCTCACCTGTTTCCTCTTGTGTCTCCTCCAGGTGTTTCTTGTTGTCCTTTGATTAGTTGCAGATCTTTGTAATACTTGGTTTATTTACATAATAACCTTAATTGCTGGATGTTRGGCCCCTCAGCTGTTGAGCAGCAGTCACTGTGGCCCCCGGAGCAATTTAGTTGAATAGCCCTGGTCTAAATGATGCAAAATATACATTCAGAGATCAGAATAGGAAGGCATAAGAACATAAAGGCAAAGTTGTTAACTACTGTTCTGAAAATGCTGCATTAAATATGAGAAGAAAAAACAGAAATCCTTCAACTAGAAGATCTAGAGCACTTGTATCAAACTCATGGCCTGCAGGCTGAATGTGGCCTGTGAGTGCTTCAAAGATGTATTGATGTCTCAAAGAGGATCTATTATGGTTCCTTGAACAAGTTAGGAGACATATGTGGGCTATACAAAACGTTCATTTGATTTAATACACAAGATCATTTCACCTGGTCAGTTCTGACTGTTCTGAGCGTCTTTCAGAATGAGCTGTTTATGCAAATAAACTGCTCTTGGCAACGCCCTCCCAACCTTCTGTTTATGTTAGCTCCACCCTCCAAACAGTGTTTATGTTAGCTCCACCCTCCAAACAGTGTTTATGTTAGCTCCACCCTCCAAACAGTGTTTATGTTAGCACTTCAGATACATGAAAATGGCTACTGGTAAAAACAGATGCACAGAGGGGCCACCACAGACAAGGGCTTGGTAGGAACAGACCAGAGCATCTGACCAAAGTCAGACYCCTTGGGGMGAGGCCAACAGGAATTCGTTGCCACTTGCCGAAGCGGCGTAAATGAGGGGGGTAAACAACCAGAGGTGTGGTCAAGGTCTGTGTCYCTGTAATCTAGAGGCTCCTGTGTCATGACACAACCACTGTGGTGCAAAAGTCACCAGGCTGCAGCCTCCTTTAGTGCAATTCCCAACAACGGATCAGTTACACCGATGGGCTGTATGCTACAGC
Source organism: Austrofundulus limnaeus (assembly GCF_001266775.1). Taxonomy (NCBI): domain Eukaryota; kingdom Metazoa; phylum Chordata; class Actinopteri; order Cyprinodontiformes; family Rivulidae; genus Austrofundulus; species Austrofundulus limnaeus. Next base: position 24,186 of record NW_013953033.1, read on the forward strand.
CACCCTGGGTGAGGGCTTGGTAGTGACAGACTGGTGCCCAGGGAGGCCAACGGGTGTCCGTCGCAGCTTCCTGAGGCTGGTGTTGTGGAGGGGGAAAGATGGGTCTCAGAAGGTGCTCGGCTCTTCCGTCGTCGATCACAGCAGCGCTCTAATGTTCAGCATTGTGCTAAACGACAAACCACATTCATGCCAAACAGCAACACTAAACACACAAACCATATCTTACATCACCATCATCTGCAGATTTGTTAGGAATAGGAAGGACAGAAGTTTTCTTCAATTAAAAGTCCTTGTGTAAATCCTGCTGTGTGCTGTTAGAAGTTTTCAAAGAAGTTCATTGTGAAATTATTTACACAAACTACAACTTTCTTTGGCRATATTGCAGGGACATTGCCATCAAAATTAAAACTAAGCCATGCATCTCTGTTCTCCATGACTGTTGTAAAAACAAAAGAACTAATGTGGTCATCCTGTAATGAWGTGAGCAGAGTCTCCGCTTGAGGGGCTTGTCTCATCTTAGGCATTGCTAGGTTACCCAGATAGTGACGTAACAATTTGCAGGTTTTTCAAATGGCTCATTTGCCGACACTATAAAAGCATTTACATGTTGTTATAAAAAACAGCTGGGGTTATTTTTTGGTACTTGGGCTGCTTCTGGAAGCAGTGCAGACCCAAACTTAAGCAGATAAACATGTAACAAAGGAATCTTGCATAATAATAAAATAAGCAAATGCTGCTTTAAAGCCCATAAACTCCATTTCTCATCATACATGTTGACATTTTTACACTAAAATTAAGGCATCCCACCACTAGGTGGAAGTTCTCAGGGTTCAAAAGTAGCCAATGAAATTTACTGTGTAAAATGTAAATTTTGCTTAATTTTAACTGCTTTTTTTTTGCTGCATCCCAGTTGTTCCCAACTTTTTTATACTTACCCCCTGAGCCATTTTGTCATACCACTGGTAACCCTTCAGTCAAACATAATGATGATTCTCCAAATCTATGATGTACTAGAACTGCTTATTATGAAAATTATTTGTTTAACCCCCTAAAATGTTTAAATCTCATATATTTTATTGTTTCAACTCAAACTAAACATAAATATGAAAACATTCCCTTGAAAGAGAATAAGTAATTAAATAAATAAACCAGGTGTAGGGGTAACCCTGGTGAAATATTCATTTATATTTTTTGTCTTTGATTTTATTTTTTACACTTATAAGAAGAAAATCCTTTTAAAGTGTTT
>NW_013953033.1:26802-28040 GCF_001266775.1 Austrofundulus limnaeus
TTGAGATTTCATAACGTAAAGATCTTTGCGTAAGATATGACTTTGTGAGATTAAGCTGGTATTAATTTCATAGAGTGGGTTCTTACACAGGTAAGGGCAGGTGCAGAAAAAGCAGCATACAAAATATATTATTTTGTCCAAAATACATCAGAAACTCACTCAAATGATTAAATTCTGTGACATTCTAAGTTTTATACTGGATTCTATTTTGTGTTAATTCTGGAATTCTGTCTGCAATTTCTGCATTGTGGAAATGCTGACAGACGAGTGAAGTGATTCAACACAATCTGCTGGCTTCTTCTTTAGATTGTTCTTTTTTCATGTACAGTGCCCTGAGACAACGTTTGTTGTGACTTGATGCTATACAAATAAACTGAATTGAAATTGAAATTGAAATCATAGGGCCCTACATATTTCAGTCCTATTTATATTATTTTTTTACACACCTGGGAGATTTTTCCACGTATGTAATATGCTCGCACCCCTGGTTGGGAACGACTGCTTTAGATAGTGAGAAGGGCCGAAGGAACTGTCCAAGGTCCTGAAAGTGCTGAAATGTTTCAGGAATCAGCGTTGTAAATCAACTAAGTACAAATACTTCTTTGCCATACTTAAGTAAAATTTTTGAGTATCTGTACTTTATTTGAGTAATTATTTTCAGCCTACTTTTTACTTTTACTTCTTACATTTTCACACAATTTTCTGTAGTTTTTACTCCTTATATTTAAAAAAGGCAAGAAGTAGAAAGTTGTTACTTTTATTTCATTTTTTGCTTGTTTTCATCCCAGCTGCTTATTTTAAAAAAATAATACTATCCATGTAAATTGTGCCTCCTACATAGAGTTAATTTAATTGTGGTACAGAATAAATATATAAAACTCTGATACCATATTAGTTTGTACATAAATCATGTCACATTCCAGCAGGACATAATCATTAAAGGACCAATATTAATTGTTTCTCAGGCATACAGGTCCTTCTCAAAAAATTAGCATGCTGTGATAAAGTTCATTATTTTCTGTAATGTACTGATAAACATTAAACTTTCATGTATTTTAGATTCATTGCACACCAACTGAAGTAGTTCAAGCCTTTTATTGTTTTAATATTGATGATTCTGGCAAAATATAAAGAAAAATCAAAAATCCATATGTCAAAAAATTTACATATTTCGTCCGACCAATAAAAGAAAAGTGTTTTTAATACAAAAAAAGTCAACCTTCAAATAATTATGTTCA
>NW_013953033.1:29731-30993 GCF_001266775.1 Austrofundulus limnaeus
CTTCCTCTTCTAAACGCCTTGAAATTGGCCTCTGTCTCTTTAAGAACCTCCTTCTGCTCCTGTTCCATCCCGTTCGGGGGTGGGGTGGGGGGGTTCGCACGCGGGGACTTGTGCACGCACACGGGGGGCCGGTTGCACGTGAGCTATGATGCAGTTTACTTGGCATCTGAAAATACATTTCCTCAAAGGTATTTTTAATCTGAAAAGAGCTTCACTGAGTGAGAACTAATGTTGAGAGCAGCAGACAGCTAGGTTTCACTTTCACTTTGACCCGAGAGCCTGCAGGAGTCATGGGGAGGAAGTGTGGGGAGGGGGGAGGGGTGCACTCTGCCATGAGGAAGTTAGACTTAAAGACACTAGAGGTGTGCGATACTGAGAATTTTGGTATCGATCCGATACCAAGTAAATACAAGGCCAGTATCGCCGATATCGATATCGATACCTTTTGAGCTTCATAATTTGAAAAATCAAAAGATCTAGGATAGAATTTTGCCAAACATTGTACGTGACAACAAAATACTTTATTACAACAATCAATATTTTTGCATGCCAACAATAAAGCAATAACAAACCAGTTTCCTTTAACATCAGGAAAATAAATCTTTTATGCAAAAATAAAATAAAAATTCTTCCCTCACCACTAGACATCTTTCCTGGTTATTTCTTTGTTTATTTTATTAAATAAAATTGTTCTAAGGAAAAATAAAAAATAAGGAATTTTCTTCCTTTCAATACAATTCTGTTTTATGTAAATAAACAGACTAAAAATATCACTCAACACAAAACAAAATCTCCAGAGGTAGAGGGCTCGGTGAGAACACTGAGTGGGTGGGCCAGCCAGCCTACCTGCTTAGCTTAGCTGTTTGGCTAGCGCTGGTGAGCCACATGATGGTGCAACAACAAAAGACAATAGGGGGAGAGTGCGCTGCTCTGCAGTGCAGCACTACAGARAGAGAGTAGACTTTGAAAAATCCGTGTGCAGCAGTCAGTGTGTGCAGGAAAGTACAAAGCTTAAGTATCGATCTTTTTACATGAGTATTGTACAATATCAATACCAGCGCTGGTATCGATATTATCGATACTTAGTATTGATCCTTCCACCTCTAAAAGACACTTCCCAGGGGCGCTTCTGGTACCAAAAGGCATTTCTGGTCCCCACCTGTCGTTTTGCTCCTCAGCATGGCTTCCTAAAAATGCTGCAGGATTTCTGAAACATGCATGAATGAGTCAAAGCAAGGCTTTGGACTTGTTTTTTTATGAGA
>NW_013953033.1:32655-43475 GCF_001266775.1 Austrofundulus limnaeus
ACAAGATGTTTTAGAAATTTAGATCACAAAGGATTACATCCTGAGGTGGAAGAAAACTTTTTGGCAGCAAAATACCAGGAAAACCTGTCAAAAATAAAATCCTTCAATATATTTTCTTACCGATCTGTATTACCAACAACACTGGAATGGACCAGGAAATGATGTGTGGTCATCTGAGTTTGGTTGTTGTTGTTAGCCAAATAAACATCCAGACATRTACAAAAAACAATTACATAAATAATTTGTCAGGGTTGTCTTTTTATCACACACATTTAACTTTGTAATACACTCCTAACATGTCACACTGACGTTTTCATCTTTTATACAAAGATGACATTCAGACAGAAGGTGAAAAAATATTACCCAGTATAGTTCCAAAAACCCATTATCTTTCCTGGTTTTTTTATTTTTTTTTTATTATTATTATTTTTAGGGATTTTTTTTGTAAGTGACCACAGCAGCTGAGTTAGTAATACAACTTCTATATTTCTACACAAAAAGTAATAAGCAACAGCATATATTCTGTAGAACTAACACACATTTTAATGCTTAGCTGTTGTTAAAAATCAAATGTGAAAAACACTAAAAACAAACATGAGTGCATTCTGTCAGCCAGGGCTAAGAGCAGGCCTGATTAGCTAAGTGCTAATGTTGATCAGGCATCATTGTATTTTTGTCACTGGTACCCRTTCAATCAACTGTAATGATGATTATCCAAATCTATGATGTACTAGTACTGATTATTAAATGAAAATTATTTATTTAACACCTAAAACGTTTAATTCTCACAAAAAAATTTCAACTAAAATCTGTGGCAGAGTGGTTAGAGGAGTCATCCTGGAATTGGAAGGTCACCGGTTCGATCCCCATCCAGCTGTCTTAGTTGTTGTATCCTTGGGCAAGAAACTTAACCCCAATAACTCTGATGTGTGTCTCATCACTGTATGAATGTGGTTGGCACTAATTAGGTCTTCAGACAGTGTGAAGGGCCAAAGGAACTGTCCAAGGTCCTGAAAGTGCTGAAATGTTTCAGGACTTCAGACAGCGTGAAGGGACAAAGTAACTGTCCAAAGTCCTTAAAGTGCTGAAAAGTTTCAGGCCTTCAGATAGTATGAAGGGCCAAAGGAACTGTCCAAGGTCCTGAAAGTGCTGAAATGTTTCAGGCCTTCAAATAGTGTGAAGGGCCAAAGGAAATGTCCAAGGTCCTAAAAGTGCGGAAATATTTCAGGTCTTCAGACAGTGTGAAGGGCCAAAGGAACTGTCCAAGGTCCTGAAAGTGCTGAAATGTTTCAGGCCTTAAGAAAGTGTGAAAGGCCAAAGGAACTGTCCAAAGTCCTAAAAGTGCTGAAAAGTTGCAGGCCTTCAGATAGTATGAAGGGCCAAAGGAACTGTCCAAGGTCCTAAAAGTGCTGACAGACCTTCAGACAGTGTGAAGGGACAAAGGAACTGTGCAAGGTACTAAAAGTGCTGAAATGTTTCAGCCCTTCAGATAGTGTGAAGGGCCAAAGGAACTGTCCAATGTCCTAAGAGGGRTGAAATGTTTCAGGCCTTCAGACAGTGTGAAGGACCAAAGGAACTGTCCAAGGTCCTAAAAGTGCTGAAATATTTCAGGTCTTCAGACAGGTGTGAGGGTCAAAGGAACTTTCCAAGGTCCTAAAAGTGCTGAAATGTCTCAGAACTTCAGGCAGTGTGAAGGGCCAAAGGAAATGTCGAWGGTCCTGAAAGTACAGAAATGTTTCAGGCCTTATAAAAATTGAAGGGCCAAATGAAGTGTCCAAGGCCCTGAAGGTGCTGAAATGTTTCAGCCCTTCAGATAGTGTGAAGGGGTAAAGGAAATGTCCAAGGTCCTGAAAGTGCTGAAATGTTTCAGGATTTCAATCAGTGTGAAGGGCCAAAGGATCTTTCCAACGTCCTAAAGGTGCTGAAAATTTTCAAGCCTTCAGACAGTGTGAAGGGCCAAAGTAACTGTCCAAGGTCCTAAAAATGCTGAAATGTTTCAGGTCTTCAAATAGTGTGAAGGGGTAAAGGAACTGTCAAAGGTCCTAAAAATGCTGAAATGTTTCAAGCCTTCAGACAAAGTGAAGGGGCCAAAGGAACTGTCCAAGATCCTGAAGGTGCTGAAATGTTTCTGGCCTTCAGATTGTGGGAAGGGCCAATGAAAATGTCCAAGGTCCTAAAAGTGCTAGATATTTCGGGACTTCAGAAAGTGTGAAGGGACAAAGGAACTGTCCAAGGTCCTGAAAGTGCTGAAATTTTACAGGCCTTCAGAGAGTGTGAAGGGACAAAGAAACTTTCCAAGGTCCTAAAAGTGCTGAAATGTTTCAGGTCTTCAGGCAGTGTGAAGGGCCAAAGGAAATCTCGAAGGTCATGAAAGTGCTGAAATGTTTCAGGCCTTAAAAAAAGTGAAGGGCCAAAGGATGTGTCCAAGGTCCTGAAGGTGCTTAAATGTTTCAGGCCTTCAGATAGTATGAAGGGGCAAAAGAACTTTCAAAGGTCCTGAAAGAGCTGAAATGTTTCAGGCCTTTGGACAGTGTGAAGGGCAATGAACTGTCCAAGGTCCTAAAAGTGCTGAAATATTTCAGGTCTTAAGACAGGTGTGAGGGTCAAAGGAACTTTCCAAGGTCCTAAAAATGCTGAAATGTTTCAGGCCTTCAGGCAGTGTGAAGGGCCAAAGGAAATGTCGAATGTCCTGAAAGTACTGAAATGTTTCAGGCCTTAAAAAAGCGAAAGGTCAAAGGGAGTTTCCAAGGTCCTGAAGGTGCTGAAATATTTCAGGCCTTCAGATAGTGTGAAGGGCCAAAGGACATGTTGAAGGTCATGAAAGTGCTGAAATGTTTCAGGCCTTAAAAAAAGTGAAGGGCCAAAGGAAGAGTCCAAGGTCCTGAAGGTGCTGAAATGTTTCAGGCCTTCAGAAAGTATGAAGGGGCAAATGAACTTTCCAAGGTCCTGAAGGTGCTGAAATGTTTCAGGCCTTCAGATAGTATGAAGGGGCAAAAGAACTGTCCAAGGTCCTAAAAGTGCTGAAATATTTCAGGTCTTCAGACAGTGTGAAGGGTTAAAGGAACTGTCCAAGGTCCTGAAAGTGCTAAAATGTTTCAGGCCTTCAGACAGTGTGAGCATCAAAGGAACTGTCCAGGTCCTGAAAGTGCTGAAAATTTCCAGGCCTTCAGAGAGTGTGAAGTGACAAAGGAACTTTTCAAGGTCCTAAAAGTGCTGAAATGTTTCAGGCCTTCAGGCAGTGTGAAGGGCCAAAGGAAATATCCCAGCTCCTGACATTGCTGAAATATTTCAGGCCTTAAGACAAAGTGAAGGGCCAAAGGAAGTTTCCAAGGTCCTGAAGGTGCTGAAATGTTTCAGGCTTTCAGATAGTGTAAAGGGCCAAAGGAAATGTCGAAGGTCTTGAAAGTGCTGAAAATTTTCAGGTCTTCAGACAGTGTGAAGGGCCAAAGGAACTGTCCAAGGTCCTGAAAGTCCTGAAATGTTTCAGACCTTCAGACAGTGTGAAGGGCCAAAGGAATTATCCAAAGTCCTGAAAATGCTGAAAGTTTTCATGTTATCAGACAGTGTGAAGGGCAAAAGGAACTGTCCAAGGTTCTAAAAGTGCTGAAATATTTCAGGCCTTCAGACAGTGTGAGGGTCGAGGGATTTGTCCAAGGTCCTACAAATGCTGAAATGTTTCAGGCCTTCAGACAGTGCGAAGGGCCAAAGGAAATGTCCAAGGTCCTGAAAGTGCTGAAATGTTTCAGACCTTAAGACAAAGTGAAAGGCCTAAGGAAGTGTCCAAGGTCCTTAAYGTGCTGAAATGTTTCAGGCCTTCGGATAGTATGAAGGGCGAAAGGAACTGTCAAAGGTCCTAAAAGTGCTGAAATATTTCAGGACTTCAGAAAGTGTGAAGGGGCAAAGGAACTGTCCAAGGTCCTAAAAGTGCTGAAATATTTTAGGCCCTAAGACACAGTGAAGGGCCAAAGGAACTATCCAAGATCCGGAAGGTGCTGAAATGTTTCGGGTCTTCAGACAGTGTGAAGGGACAAAGGAACTATCCAAGGTCCTAAAAGTGCTGAAATATTTCAGGTCTTCAGAAAGTGTGAAGGGTTAAAGGAACTGTCCAAGGTCCTGAAAGTGCTGAAATGTTTCAGGCCTTCAGGCAGTGTGAAGGGCCAAAGGAAATGTCGAAGGTCATGAAAGCGCTGAAATGTTTCTGGCCTTAAAAAAGTGAAGGGCCAAAGGAAGTGTCCAAGGTCCTGAAGGTGCTAAAATATTTCAGGCCTTCAGATAGTATGAAGGGGCAAAAGAACTTTCCAAGGTCCTGAAAGAGCTGAAATGTTTCAGGCCTTTGGACAGTGTGAAGGGCAATGAACTGTCCAAGGTCCTAAAAGTGCGAAAATATTTTAGGGTCTTCAGACAGGTGTCAGGGTCAAAAAAACTTTCCAAGGTCCTAAAAAAGCTGAAATGTTTCAGGCCTTCAGGCAGTGTGAAGGGCCAAAGGAAACGTCGAATGTCCTGAAAGTACTGAAATGTTTCAGGCCTTAAAAAAAGGAAGGGCCAAAGGTAGTGTCCAAGGTCCTGAAGGTGCTGAAATGTTTCAGGCCTTCAGATAGTGTGAAAGGCCAAAGGAAATTTCCAAGGTCCTAAAAGTGCTGAAATATTTCAGGTCTTCAGACAGTGTGATGGGTTAAAGGAACTGTCCAAGGTTCTGAAAGTGCTGACATGTTTCAGGCCTTTAGACAGTGTGAGCGTCAAAGGAACTGTCCAGGTCCTGAAAGTGCTGAAATGTTTCAGGCCTTTAGACAGTGTGAGCGTCAAAGGAACTGTCCAGGTCCTGAAAGTGCTCAAAATTTCCAGGCCTTCAGAGAGTGTGAAGGGACTAAGGAACTTTTCACGGTCCTAAAAGTGCTGAAATGTTTCAGGCCTTCAGGCAGTGTGAAGGGCCAAAGGAAATATCCCAGCTCCTGAAATTGCTGAAATATTTCAAGCCTTAAGACAAAGTGAAGGGCCAAAGGAAGTGTCCAAGGTACTGAAMGTGCTGAAATGTTTCAGGCTTTCAGATAGTGTGAAGGGCCAAAGGAAATGTCGAAGGTCTTGAAAGTGCTGAAAGATTTCAGGTCTTCAGACAGTGTGAAGGGGCAAAGGAACTGTCCAAGGTCCTGAAAGTGCTGAATTATTTCAGACCTTCAGACAGTGTGAAGGGCCAAAGGAATTGTCCAAAGTCCTGAAAATGCTGAAATTTTTCATGTTATGAGACAGTGTCAAGGGCAAAAGGAACTGTCCAAGGTCCTAAAAGTGCTGGAACATTTCAGGCCTTCAGACAGTGTGAGGGTCGAAGGATTTGTCCAAGGACCTAAAAAAGCTGAAATGTTTCAGGCCTTCAGACAGTGTGAAGGGCCAAAGGAAATGTCCAAGGTCCTGAAAGTGCTGAAATGTTTCAGGCCCTAAGACAGAGTGAAGGGCCAAAGGAACTGTCCAAGATCCTGAAGGTGCTGAAATGTTTCAGGCCTTCAGATACTGGGAAGGGCCAAAGAAAATGTCCAAGGTCCTTAGGTCCTAAAAGTGCTGAAATGTTTTAGGCCCTAAGACAAAGTGAAGGGCCAAAGGAACTGTCCAAGATCCTGAAGGTGCTGAAATGTTTCAGGCCTTCAGATACTGGGAAGGGCCAAAGAAAATGTCCAAGGTCCTTAACGTGCTAGATAKTTTGGGTCTTCAGACAGTGTGAAGGGACAAAGGAACTGTCCAAGGTCCTGAAAGTGCTGAAATGTTTCAGGCCTTCAGATAGTATGAAGGGCAAAAGAAACTGTCCAAGGTCCTAAAAGTGCTGAAATATTTCAGATCTTCAGACAGTGTGAGGGGCCAAAGGAACTGTCCAAGGTCCTGAAATTGCTGAAATGTTTCATGTCTTCAGACAGTGTGAAGGGCAAAAGGAACTGTCCAAGGTCCTAAAAGTGCTGAAATGTTTCAGGTCTTCAAACAGTGTGAAGTGCMAAAGGAACTGTCCAAAGTCCTAAAAGAGCTGAAATGTTTCAGGCCTTCAGAWAGTATGAAGGGMAAAAGAAACTGTTCAAGGTCCTAAAAGTGCTTAARTATTTCAGGCCCTAAGACAAAGTGAAGGGCCAAAGGAACTGTCCAAGGTCCTGAAGGTGCTGAAATGTTTCAGGCCTTCACATAGTGTGAAGGGCCAAAGGAACTGTCCAAAGTTCTGCAAGTGCTGAAATGTTTCAGGCCTTCAAAAAGTATGAAGGGCAAAAGCAACAGTCCAAGATCCTAAAAGTGCTGAAATGTTTCAGGCCTTCAGACAGTGTGAAGGGCCAAAGGAAATKTAAARGGTCCTGAAAGTGTTGAAACACTTCAGGCCTTAAGACAAAGTGAAGGGCCAAATGAAGTGTCCATGGTCCTGAAGGTGCTGAAATGTTTCAGGCCTTCAGATAATGTGAAGGGCCAAAGGAAATGTCAAAGGTCCTAAAAGTGCTGAAATATTTWCAGGTCTTCAGAYATTGTGAAGGGCCAAAGGAACTGTCCAAGGTTCTGAAAGTGCTGAAATATTTCAGGCCTTAAAACAGTGTGAAGGGCCAAAGGAACTGTCCAAAGTCCTAAAAGTGCTGAAATGTTTCAGGCCTTCAGATAGTATGAAGGGCCAAAGGAACTGTCCAAGGTCCTGAAAGTGCTGAAATGTTTCAGGCCTTCAGACAGTGTGACAGGCAAAAGGAAGTGTCCAAGGTCCTAAAAGTGCTGAAATGTTTCAGGTCTTCATAAAGTATGAAGGGCCAGAGGAACTGTCCAAGTTCCTAAAAGTGCTGAAATGTTTCAGGCCTTCAGATAGTGTGAAGCGACGAAGGAACTGTCCAAGGTCCTGAAAGTGCTGAAATGTTTCGGGCCTTCAGACAGTGAGAAGGGCCAAAGGAAGTGTCCAAGTTCCTGAAGGTGATGAAATGTTTCAGGCCTTCAGACAGAGTGAAGGGCCAATGGAATTGTCCAGGGTCCTGAAAGTTCTGAAATGTTTCAGGCCTTTAGRCGTGTCTCGATTTGTGTGTTGCAGCTGATGTCGATCGCGGCCAACATTGACGCAGTCAACGTGGGCCGTGGGCTGCTCATGTCGGCTGCATTAACTGCTGTGAATTGGGATGGTCTAGCCTACAGAAGATGTAAGTTTGCGTGGACACGCTCCGCATTGYTACCATGATGTTATGTCTCCAAATCAGTGGTGAAAAATGGAGCCTGAAAAAGTGACGGTCGTTTTTTTGTTTCTCGAAGAGCTAGGGCTTTTTCTTCAATGTTACAGGCCTTTTTATGTGTTTTAGGCTGACAGCAGACTGCAACAAGGTAAGAAATGTTTAGGCTTGATTTATTTCACTATACATTAAAGCAATAAAGTTTACCTTCAATGTTATCTAGCTGCAAACATCATAGTGACTGATGTTTGGTGCAATTATCTCAGAAAAGCATTAAAAATTAACTCAAATGTATGTGACTTCACTTTATCAACTGGCTTTAGAATAGTTAATGGTAATTTACCATTTGAAAGCATGTATATTTACTTAGTTATGAACTGGTTTCAGAAAATGAATCTTAAATGTAACAGGCCTAACTCCTTTTAGTTACATTTAAATGTAACTACTTTGTACTTGCATTTGTTACATTTAAATGTCACTAAAATAATTAGTGACATTAAATTTAACACTGGTCCTAACCCTAATCCTAATTATGAGAAATTTAGGAATAAGATTGGGGTCAGAATGTCAACATTCTTAGAAAAAATGTCAGAAACATATATCTAAACAAGTAGTTACATTTAAAGAAATTTATGACACTCAAACAAATCATATGAATTATAAGTTTGAATGTTCTGATGTATTTTCTTTTTTGTTCTTTACCGATAATTAGACATATTAGACTGAAGACTTTCCTTTTTGATAAATCCTATGGTTAGACTTAGGTTTCCTGATTTATTCTTTATTTCTGCTGCTAWAGACTTAGACTGCTGGAGCACAAACTGATCACATTTCTTCACTCTGCTATTGTCTTTAGTCTCTGTTCTCCACAGGTTTATTGTAATTATTTCTGTCATGTTTTTTTCTTTGTATCTTCCAGAAGAAGGTGCACCTGGACCAGTCCTGGACCAGTTCTTCTGTGTTTACCTGTGTCTCTTTCCTTTCCCCGCAACCCAGCTGGTCGAGGCAGATAGCCACCTGTCCTGAGCCTGGTTCTGCTGGAGGTTTCTTCCTGATTAGCAGGGAGTTTTTCCTCTCCACCATTTGCTCAGGATGGGAGACTGTGATGAAGTGATTCAATGCAGCCTGCTGGTTTCTTCTTTAGATTGTCTTTTTTATGTACAGTGCCCTGAGACAACGAATGTTGTGACATGGCGCTATATAAATAAACTGAACTTGAACTTGAACTAGATAAGACCACAGTACTGCAGATGATGAAAAGCAGGTTAAGTCATATTCTTGCAAACACTGGTGGTACACACCTGTGCCCCTCATGTAAGACCGTATGATATACAGTATTGTAACAAAAATAGTTTTATCAGAATTATGACAGTTGTTTACAGTGACAAACTGTACATTTTCAGGTCACAACAGCAGATGCTGTCCTCCGCAACATCTGCCTTGGGGCTGGTGACATCATAGCTCCGGAGGACAAGCCTGAGGACAACACTGAGGATGAGGAGGAGGCTGACCAGGAAGCTGCAGGTGGGGTTGTCTGGAGGAACCAGATAGCAGCAGAGGTTTCTGCACCAGTGGGCCATGACCATTGTTGAGGCAAGTAAAACACACAGTAGCAACTGATGTTAACATAAAATGGTTAATCCTTCTATCGATGCACAAGTTTACATTGACATTTATGACAGTTTTCTCATCCCTTCAATTGAACAGATGTTTGGAGGTGATTAAATCATTTTCCAAGATGACAGTGCCATAGGGTGAAAACAGTGAAGGCATTCCTTGGAGAAAGACACATTCAGTCGATGTCATGGCCTGCAAATAGTCCAGATCTCAACCCAATTGAAAACCTGTGGTGGAAATTTAAAAAAAAAAAGGTCCACAAGAAGGCTCCGACCTGCAAAGCTGATCTGGCAACTGCTATCAAAGAGAGTTGGCACCAAATTGATGAAGAATACTGTTTGTTACTCATCAAGTCCATGCCTCAGAGACTGCAAGCCGTTGTAAAAGCCAAAGGTGGTGCAACTACTGTAAATACTAGTGATGTATTTTGAATGGTCTTTTGTTTATCTGTTTTTCATGATTCCATACTTTTTTCCTCAGATTTGAGTGATTCCATATTTTTTCCCTGTGCTTGGTCAATAAAAGTAACATTCACCGACTTCCACAATGTTTTCTCTTCATTTCTTTGAGTGTTCCTGAAAAACAACAAGTTGAATTTTGGAATGACCTTATTATTGTTTCAAGTTTTTGATCTGAGTTTGTTTTGCAGAATGAAATGTCTGAATGAGTGCTCATCCAAGACTGGTGATTCCATACTTTTTGCCAGGTAAATGTCTGAATGAGTGCTCATCCAAGACTGGTGATTCCATACTTTTTGCCAGGGGTTGTAGCAACTGACCTCCAAACAGGTGGACGGGACTGTTTTCTGCTAGGACTGTGTGGTGATCTCCCCCTGCTGGTGTGATGGCAGACTTTAAATGAAAAGCATATGAGCTGAACTGAACTGAGCTGTGGAGAACTTGCACTGTTTTGTTGTTTTGGTAATCTGTTTAATCACTCCACTTCACAGATTTTCTCTTTCAGACATTATTTTTTTAATTTCATTCTCATCTAGTTTTTTGTTTTGTTTTTAACAAATAAATGTGAATTCCACTTTTAAACCAATTGTCTCCAGTCTTCATTGTGATTGTATGATGGTAAAACTAACACAGATTACTGTAAGAAAGCAGCTTAAAGCTGTGACAGGTAAATGAGGGCACAGATTACAGTGTAAAGCAGGGGTTCTTAACCTTTTTGACCTCGGGGCCCAATTTATTGAACATAAAGTGACACGAGGCCTAGTAAGACATTAATAATGTATGGATCAAAATGATAATTATTCTAATCTAAATCTTGGTTTAATTATTATTGTATTTACATTGTAACTGAATTAAATACACTTACATTTAAAAGTAAAACTCCTGTCAAATAATCACAAGACATGATTATGACAAACATTTTTATATTGTAACCTGCCCATAACAATTATTTGAACAAATACAACAGTCATTCAACAGACCTCTCAGGCTTATCAACACATACACAATAACAAAAATAGACAATTCAGTAGCTAAAATTGTGGGCATAAAATAAATAAATTAATAATGTTTAAATGTGACCCACGCGACCCTGAAAAGGAAGAAGCGTGTACAGAAAATGGATGGATGGATGGATGGATGTTTAAATGTTTCAAATATAAAAAACTGTAAAAATTAATTTGATAAAGTACAAATGAAATATCCCTTTTAAACTTTTGCATGGTAGAAACAGAAGCTGCTGTTCATATTAGTGACAAATAATAACAGTAACAACAGCTTTTTGACAACTTTAAAGTTTATTTAAAATACATTCAAAATGTTTAAAAACAAACTACAAAAATAACTTGATAAAGTGCAAATTAAAATATAGTTGTACCTGCAACTGTATTTGATAATGTTTTGAACTTTTAAAATTTTGCATGGTCAAAATCAAAGCTGCACTTCACATTAGTGACAAACTTTGGCCTTTTTTGATGGGTTACCTTCATTTTTGCTTTTACTTTTTCAATTAACATAGGCTGTGTCCAAAACGACAGGACGGATCCTCCGAAGGCCGAATTTGTCGGCCGCATACGTCACAGCGCCG
>NW_013953033.1:43982-45291 GCF_001266775.1 Austrofundulus limnaeus
GACATACGCCGGGGTAAAGAGGGGGGCTTAGACCGTCCAAATTCACAGCCTCTTTTTTTTCCAGTCTTCCCGGTCTACCAAGGACCCGGCCCACCGCGACCGGGTAGTCTGGGTCCTCCGGAGGACCCGGCCTGTCGTTTTGGACACATTTATACAAGTACACAGGTTCCCATTCTCTGCAGGTTTCTAAGGTTCTTCTTCTATGTATTAAAAATGTTGTTAAACATCTGAGTGGCACACTACCGCTACTAGTGGTGAGAAAGTGTATTGCACCTTATTCAAAATCAATGTGGTCCCCCGGCCCTCTGTGGCCCAAAGTTAAAAACTGTTGTTCTTTTGAGGCCCTCAATTGGGCCGTGGCCCATAGGTTAAGAATCTCTGGTGTAAAGCACCTTGAGTATCTTAGTTGGACAGAAAGGTGCTATATAAGTACAGTGAATTTAGCATTTGTACTGGAATATGGAAATGACATAATTTTAACTGGAACACATCCTTCAGTTTCCCTGTGGGAAAGTGGGAGAGTTTAGGATGACAGTATTTCACCAAAACTCAACAGTAAATAAAACTAGTTTTTATGTATTTGTTTCACACCACTTGACACCACTGATCAAGAGGGTCTAGTTCTTTGGAAGGTTAAACGCTAAAAATGTAAAATTCAAGTCAGTATATAAAAGTGCAGCATCAAAGATGTATGAATTTTCTGAAATTATACTGAAGAAAAGAGGAAAAACTGTCCTAGTTTGCAGAGTAGGAGATCGGTGACAAAATATTTTATCAGCTATGAGTTTAAATCCAAAACTTTCCTCTCTTGTTCTCAGTCTCCATCACCAAGGTGACTCTCCTCCATCCTTGTCAACTACTCCTGCATCCCCACCTCCACCCCAGCTTCTGCCCTTCTTCTTTCTTTTCTTCTTCTTCTCATCCTCCACCTTGTACTTTAATCTCCTAATGGGGTCAGTGAAGCTGCGCATGGACTTCTCCTCAAAGTCCTCCTTCATGAGGAAGTTCCTGTCGATCAGCCCTGCCGCCTCCTGCCAGTTGCGGTAGCAGTCCGGCCCCAGGCGGCTTATCTCCTCCACGGCATTGTGGATGAGGACGGAGCTGTCAGGGCGCAGGACCACCACCATGGGCACCTCCTTCACATTAAACATGGTCTCCAGCTCCCTGTGGGTAGCACACACACAGACATGCACACAGCAGCAAAGAGATAATGAATTTACACTCACCGGCCACTTTATTAGGTACACCTGCCCAACTGCTCGTTAACACTTAATTTCTAATCAGCCAATCACATGGCGGCAACTCAGTG
>NW_013953033.1:46961-48127 GCF_001266775.1 Austrofundulus limnaeus
CCACGAAGAATTGAGGCAGTTCTGAAGGCAAAAGGGGGTCCAACCCGTTACTAGCGTGGTGTACCTAATAAAGTGGCCGGTGAGTGTATGCAGTGAAGCATATTTACATTCTCATTATTCCTCAGCAGGGAGTGTAACCTTCAGTCCCACTCACCTCCTGTAGGGGTCCTCATAGGTCAGGAACAGGGTCTTTTTGGGAAGCTCCCAGAGGAAGTTTTCAAACTCTTCCTCTGAGTGATCCAAACTAAAGAAAGAAAAAAATCACATTATTGGTGTCTTTCCAAGGCAAGAAAACACCTTTAGGTATTAAAATGTGTGGGTCTTTGTGTTTCCATGTTCACATTCTAAATTATAGGCTCATGACATTTAGAAAGAAATGTAAATATTCAGATTCAGGTCTTCATAATTGAAATTGTAGATTTTGTGTTTACAAACTTTTTCACATATAAAACGTAGCTTTTAAAGATAAAAGCTGTACAGGTCTACATTTAGAAGTCAATAAGTTTCAGAAGAATTAAACAAAATTATGTTTGGGTTTGTTGTTTTTGCTGCTGATGCTAAAAGTGTTCAACAAATATTAAAATCATAAGATTCTCAAGGCCAATTGTACATCTTAGACATTCACTCATAACATTTTCATGAAATTCACATATTGGAACTTATGGTGGGCACTCATGCCTATAGGTGGCCGGATGGCACCACTCTTGCCTCCTGTACCTGTGCCCACCCCCCAAGGTTTGCATATAGACACTTAGGGTTTTGGGTTAGAGTAGTGGTGGAGGGGAAACTGGCACCACGCCGGCCTCTGTCTCTTCTTCTTTCCTTTTTTCAATTGCTCTATAGAACAACACGCATCAACAGTACATCTGGGGGTGGGGTTGTGGGTGTCAGGGTCTTTATTCCCATCCCGTTCCCCAACTGCCATTTGGGGAGGGGGTCCTGAAAAAGGGTGGACCGCCGGGTGAGGTCCTGGGCTGTGGGTGGGCTCGGGGCTTGGACGGTTGCCGGGGGCAGGGCTGGCTCTCCGTCCACCCTGGTGCTGCTTGGTCTCCTGGAATGTGGCTCTTGGTTCCTCCTGTGGGTGGCCCGCTGGCCGGGGTGGCTGCTGGGTTCCGGGGGGTGGATGGCTGGGGGGGTGCACTTGGTCGCTGGCGGTGTGGTGGGGT
>NW_013953033.1:49291-51910 GCF_001266775.1 Austrofundulus limnaeus
TGTATATTTAATATACTTCTAATTGCTATTTCAGTCTTTCTATCTTTCTAATTACTTCTCTCTCTGTTTTTCTCTCTCTCTCTATTTTCTCTTCACAAAAAAAAAAGAAACATAATGGTGTGGAGAGGATGGCTATAAGGGGAGAAGGGAGGCCATCCAAAAAAAAAAGATTCTCAAGGCCTTTATAGAAGAATAGGATATTATGTGTCAGGAAACAAAGTTTATGCTGAAACTGTGGGCCTTTTAACAGGACAATGTGAAAAAACAGATTTAAAGACAGACACATAAGGTTGTAATGGCCTCAACCACACAGTAGTAAAATCAGTCCACACACTCACCACATTATTTTGTTGTGCAGTTGAACATGTGTTCTGTTGTATTAATTAGGTTTCTTCTGTATTTAGTAGTGTTGTAGTACTTGAGAACGGTCTTGGTCTTAAGACCGGTCTCAAGACCACTTTTTGATGGTCTTGGTCTTGTCACGGACTCGACAGCATTTGTACTCGGTCTGGACATTGAGGACTCGGAATTTTATTTCAAGACCAGTCAAGACCACAACTGCAGAAATATCACTAAACAGCCAGATTATTGTCCAATTTATTTTTTTAACAATCTTGCTTTCATTGAATTTAAAATGTAGCTAMTGATTCAAATCAAACCTGACTCATTGCTATTTATGTATTTTTTGTTAGCAGCTGTCACCCAACYACACCCCCCATCACCTGCACACAGCACTCCCAGAAAGTGAACCGTGGTTCTCTGGGAACGGTAAAGGATGTCTTCAAAATCTTGAGTAAAAAATTTGGCTACATTATTCATAAATAATATCATTGTAAAACAACAACAACCGGGAGAAAGCATACAGCAACTTGTAAATCTGACAGTGCTTCACTTTCAGAGACAGTGGGGACAACTTTAAACTTTTACCATCACTAACGTTAACAATCTGCCTCTGTAGCAAAATTCTTTCCTCTGCCCTCACAGAAAGAGTTTGTCAATATTAGCTCTACATATTAAGTTAGCTACAGTGGGGAAAATAGTATTTAGCCAGCACCAATTGTTCAAGTTCTCCCACTTAAAAAATGAGAGAGGCCTGTGATTGACATCATAGTTAGACCTCAACTATGAGAGACAAAGTACTGTTTTTCCCCACTGTACATGTGTACACAATACTCCATCTTTTAGGGGACTTTTTTCTGGTCTTGGTCTTGTCTCAGTCTCGCCCTCCCTTGGTCTTGGTCTCAACTTGGTCCAAACCCTAAAAGTCTTGGTCTTGTCTCGGTCTCGCCCTCCCTTGGTCTTGGTCTCAACTTGGTCCAAACCCTAAAAGTCATGGTCTTGACTTGGTCTCGTGTTAGGTGGTCTTGACTACAACACTAGTTTTTAGTTACCTGGTTTGGGGAGATGCTGAGGGTTGAGGACTTGCAGCAGAACTCTAAATTGTGAGGGCCGACTGACATCAGTTCTTAGTTGAAAGTGTTCCAGTTTCCAGCTTAGAATGTTGGAAAAAAACTTTTCTACTATTTGCTCTGATGGAATAACTCAACAATAGTGTTTTATTCAGCATTTTGAGAGTACAAATAGCACCAAATTGACTAATAATTGCTATAAAGTACAATAATACCTGACAGAAGTTCTGTAGCTTATACATGTTGTAGAAACAAAAGCTTATAACCTGACTTTAAATACATCCATTGGTTTTAGAAATGATGCATACGAAAGCTGAAATCCTCCCAAATGAGGTTTAATTTACAAAAGTTAATGTGCTTCACTGCAGAAATATTGATCATTTAATGAACACAGAAATGTCAGATTTTGGCAAGACAAAAGTTTTGTTGCCCACATAATATGAAAATCAAACAAATAATTGACTTCAAATACAAAGATATGTTTCATAACACTGGCGAATGAAGTTGTGGTGCTATTACACTGYAAAAAATGTCCACCTAACCAAGCTTTAAAATCTTATATCCAGCCAAAAAGTCTTTTTGATCTTGTTTTGAGACTGATTTACAAAACAAGAACTGATTGTTTAAGAATAATAATCTTGTTTTCAGAATGTGTATGATTATTTGTCTTGTTAGTCTGAAAATTTGACTCAAATTAAGTCAAAAATTTCTGCCAATGGAGTAAGAAAATGTTACTTGATAAGATTCTTGAAACAAGAAAAAATAGAGTCAAATCAAGTATTTCAAGGACAGAAATGTCTGTTAAATTAGTTTGTCCCTGCAGCACAGCTTGGCAGTGCGCTAGTTGTATAAAAAATACTTCATCAGATAGAGTTTTTTACTTTTTAATACTGTTTTAATGGCTCTAATTTATGATTATTACGATTTACTACCTTTTATTACCTTTTACAACCCTGCGGAAACCCTGAACAAAWAGATTTTCTTTTCTGACATTCTGAAACTGTAACGTTTTTAACTCAGAACTGACGTCAGTCCAACTACACAATTTTGAGTTCTGCTGAAACTGGGACGCAACGTAAGTTACCTGGCAGGTCAGTTTGGTCAGTTAAGGTGTGTATACGGTGGGTAAAATAAGTATTGAACACGTCACCATTTTTCTCAGTAAATATATTACTAGAGGTGCTAATGACATGAAATTTTCACCAGATGT
>NW_013953033.1:53258-54776 GCF_001266775.1 Austrofundulus limnaeus
ACATCTGGTGAAAATTTCATGTCATTAGCACCTCTAGTAATATATTTACTGAGAAAAATGGTGACGTGCTCAATACTTATTTTACCTGCTGTATTTGGGTTCCTTAGTTATATTCTTTAAGTCCCTTTTTGAGAGTATGGAAAGTTCACCTTTTATAAGCCCATTAACTATAGTTAGAATTTTGTGTACTTTTTTTTTTTTTTTTTTGCTTTTCTC
The DNA here is from genome assembly GCF_001266775.1 of Austrofundulus limnaeus. Taxonomy (NCBI): domain Eukaryota; kingdom Metazoa; phylum Chordata; class Actinopteri; order Cyprinodontiformes; family Rivulidae; genus Austrofundulus; species Austrofundulus limnaeus. The sequence continues at coordinate 53,475 of NW_013953033.1, forward strand.
TTGGTGAAATAAAGACCCACATTTAAAGCATTTTCCCTGTGCCTTGGTCCCTCCAAACTAATAGGTGCCAGAAACTACACACAAAATATAAATGCACGTGTTTTAAGTGCCATTATAAACCAACAGAACATTGCACCTGATGTAGAGAAGAACCAGCTGAGCAGATCGCTCCACGTAGAACTCGTCTGTTAGCTTTTTGAAGAAGTTGTGGAGAGTGGGAGCAAACTGTTGGCATCCCTCAGATTCAGCAGAGGCAAAGAAGAGCATCAGGATTCGGTTCTGCAGGTGCATAWTAATCTCACGTTCTGTGTCCAGCTCATCCTGGGCTGTGTTGTTTTTCACCAGGACCCGATCCATGAACAGGTCCGCCATGATGAAGTCGCAATGATCAGGACCGAGAATTAGAGATCTGAAGCAAGAGCAAAGAGAAAACCTTTCTGTGTGCTTTATTTTCAGGTTGAGTTTGATGTTTGGACAGTATAAAATGTAAAAAGACAACGGATTTTACACTTAGCCCTGGTTAATTTGCATGCCTCACCTCTGCACCACTACTCTCTGCAAAAGACCTAAATATGACAGGATTTGAACCCACAATCTTAACCAGAATTAGTTGATTTTACTAGAAAATCATGTGGAAATTTGTTGCTTTAAACCATTCTAGTTTTTACACAATGATGAAACTAATCAGGTTTAGTTGTGTTAACTTAAGAACTTCAATATAATGTAGTAAACACATGTAACATTACTAATGTTGATTAGTTTACAGAAATTTCTTTCTAGTTTTATGCAATTACTATTTTAAGCTGAACTTACATACCCATATTAAGTAAATAACCATAATAACATTAGTTTAAAGACACAGTGTGTAGGATTTGTTGTGTTCAGCGACATCTAGTGGTTGAGTGGTTGAATCATCCTCCCTGGTCCTCCCCCACCCGCTTCCAAACACAAAGGAGTTTCTACGGTGTCTCTCAGGTGTCAAAAACCTTTGATAATTCCAACCTCGATGTCTACCAGCAGCTTCAGGGCTAGTGATGTTTCAAGTGGTAAGATTATGAGCTTTAATAAGTAAAATTATCCCAGCTACAATGACAGACAACAAATATTACTTTTATAGGATTACAACCAGGGGTGGAAATTAAACATTTTCCCCACCAGCCACAGTGGCTGGTAGAAAAGGTTTTATACCAGCCACTCAAACTTTTTACCAGCTGCTATTTTTTGTTTTTGTTTCTGTAACACGGTGGCATTTAGGCAATTCATGGTCCCTGTGGCCTAATTGATTTGATTTGATTTGATTTG
>NW_013953033.1:55139-57006 GCF_001266775.1 Austrofundulus limnaeus
CTATTCAATAGCTGTGTGTATTGTGGTGTTAATTGTCTTTGATGAAATATTTTTCTAAAAATATTTTGTTTCTTTAAACTGTTATTATGAGAGTTAACCTTAGAAAACTTTAGGTTTGAATTTAACTAAAGGGACATTGTTATTTTACTGAGGTAAAGCAGATGTTTCTCCCTTTAATTAGATGCAAGATAATTAGACTAAAACACTCCCTTTCTTTGTCCTGAAGAAAATGTTTTTCCCTCCAAATATTTCATTTGTTAAAAACTGGTAAAGTTTTTCAATTGGCTAACTAAAACCTTGACTCCGCCCATAACAGAGGTCTTAAAGGTTAGTACACAGAAGCAGAGAAGAAGAAGAAGAAGAGAACACAGACAAGAGTACAGCTAAAACCAGAAGCAGCCTCTAAGCCGGAGACCCCCTCTTGCCAGGCCTTCCCTGTGCTGATCAGTATGGAAAGGTGGGGGTGGCATCTCCGCTATTTGACCCATAATAGCTCGTTCATCCCACTTCCGACTCAGCCCTTGAGTTTTGATTTTTAAAGGAGTCAAATAAGCTAATGGTAATTCATCTGTCGTTTTAGTCCGTTTTTCCTACAAAGTGAAGATCAAATTGAGGGTCTTAAYGCCACCTGTGAAAGACCAGACTCCCAAGTCACCAGAGAGAGAGAGAGACTCATTTTCTGACCACGGGACCAGTCRAGTCTACCAGGCAGACCGCCTGACGTCCAAGTTGCATGAAGAGCCTGTCTGGAGAACGAACTCCAGAGATGGTCTTCCACAGCTGACTTCAACCTCCTGGTACCCACACGGCAGAACACAAGGGAAAAAGGTGACCACTATGTCTTGGTGAAACACATRGTGCTCAGAMCTAGATTTGATTTTTATCTTTGTAGGAGATTTGGTAAACTAAACRTTTTCTCGAYCTTAATTTAGCTAGGAATCCCTAGTTAAAACAGCCACAGCTAAACAGCTTACCTCCCYCAGAGCCTCAACCCACTTCTCAGTGTTTATTTTTGTTTASACRTTTGTTTGTTTTGTTTGTCCRTTTGTCCATTCACTTGTGATAACAAACTCTCTCAGTTTACCTGGTTCAAATATATCATTACTCTTTCATTGCTTGTCATTGTWGTAAATACATTTTAATCTGTAAATAAATGGCCCGTGGAGAACGTGCCAGCATAATCTAATCTCAATTTTTTTTGTGTCTTGATGAGATATTCTGGTTTTTATAAGACAAGGACTCATAGTTCAATTTGGGTAAACTTATTCTGAGACTGATTACATAAAGTACAGTTTTTCATTTCTTTCCTGGGTCAGTATCTGATCGAATTAAGAAGTGTGGTGCTCCGAGGAATGATATATTTTAAATATAGTATATTTAAAATATACTATATTTAAATATATTACAAATTATCTATTTCAGAATTCTAACGTTTAAATTACCCCTACAACAGAATACAACTAATAGGGAGATACCAGGGTCGTCAGCAGTTCCACAACAACTGCACTCTCACAAACAGGCTTGTTCACTTTATGCTGTCATGTGTGCTGCTTTTACAAAATATTAAGATAATATCCAACTTTTGTGAGGGAATGAAAAAGAAAAGAAAATTATGATCCCTCCCAGGTTCTGCACCAATCAAAAGAGGTGGTTAGAAAAAAGAAACAAACTGAACAAACTAACACAGCTGAACTACCAAATAAAAATCAAGGCCAGGAATCATTGTAATGCAACAGAAAATGCAGTCAGCAACCATGCAGCCAACACAGTCTGAAGAAACATGCACACTGCAAAAACTGTCCATCTTACTAAGTTTTAAAATCTTATATCAGCCAAAAAGTCTTTTTAATCTTGTTTTGAGGCTGAT
>NW_013953033.1:57209-58413 GCF_001266775.1 Austrofundulus limnaeus
GTTTGTGACAGAGTTCCTGTCCTCTCGTCAGGCCTGTCCGAGGCCTGCTTTGAGGCAGTAAATCTTGTTTCTTCACTCGAGGTGACCCCTACATATGCAAGTGTAACGTTTTAAACATGTTAAAAGTGAGTAAAGATTTCACAATGTGTAAGACTTAAATTATTAACCCAAAGCAGTAAACAGGCAAGAACCAGAGTCATCAGCTAAAAAGAAACAAACTGAACAAACTAACACAGCTGAACTACCAAACAACAATCATGGCCAGGAATCATTGTAATGCAACAGAAACAATGCAGTCAGTAACCATGCAGCCAACACCATCAGAAGAAACAAGCATTTAGCTCTGTTAGTTTACTTCTTCTTCTTCATGTTGGCAAACAACTTAAAGGTGCATTACTGCCACCTACTGGCTCATTGGTCAGGTCACTGACAAGCCCCTCCCAAAACCAGTAAAAACATGTAAATGTGAGTTGTCTCAGCTCAGAGCCATTAGTAGAGCAAAAACTTGTTTTGAGTTGTTTACAAAACACGTTTTGTTAAGTAATGGTCCTGCCTTTTGCAAAAAATATGAAAAGATTAGTTATGATAGCTTGACTTATCACGTAAAAGAAAATGTGGGTGGACCTCAAACATGCTTAGCATGCATTCTAACAGTGAGCCACACCCACACATCAGAATTTGTTGAAGGAATGAATATTGCTGTTGACTAAAATCTTATCTTCTGAAATTACAAAGTTGGGGTTGTTCCTGTCAACCCCTCTAAATGAGTTTGTGATTTATTTTGCAAGATCTGACAAAGTGTTAGTGTTGGAGTGATGAGGATGATTCTCTGCTACCACTATATCAAACTTTAACTCAATCTGCAAGATTACAGTTTCACTCACAGATATTTTTGTGTTGGCTAAGGTCAGTTAGCTGCAACGACCTTCTTATATGGGATTAACTCAAAAGGTCAATCAGCTGAAGGTTCATACTCCAGTGGTTCATGAGATTTATTGTTGACAAACAGGGTTAACGACAATGTAAAGCCAGTGTTTTAAATTTTAAATCCTTCTTTTTAAACATTTAAATTATTCAAATTATAAAGTGCAGTGATTTGATCTGAATTCCTCTTTATTCTAACTTTACCAGCCCATCTTTCACCCCGTTTCTGAGGTGTGTCTGAAAGCAGCTGGTTTAGATGCTGTTCCTTTAAATCCATAGG
>NW_013953033.1:58673-62278 GCF_001266775.1 Austrofundulus limnaeus
GCAGCCTCGCACCGAGGACCTATCCACGTCATCATTTACCCAGAATGCTTTGTCTGCAAATAAAATGTCTCTGTCCGTGTTAGAATATGTTTTTAAAAAATTACAAAACTAAACAGCCTACAGTATTTTTACAGTCTTTATTTTACAGTCAAAATATGTTTATCAAATAAGGTCTAATGTTACAAATAATCGGGGATCCCTTTAAGATCAATTTTCTGAAAATAATTGATCAAGTAAATATACATGTTTTCAATTAGTAAATTACCATTTACTATTCTGAAACAAGTTGATAAAGTGAAGTTATATGCATAAACAATTAACTCAAATGTTTTTTTAGATAAATAAATGCACCAAACACAATAACTATGTTGTTTGCAGCTAGGTTACATTGAAGGTAAGCTTTATTGCTTTAATGTATAGTGAAATAAATCAAACATAAACATTTCTTACCTTGTTGCAGTCTGCTGTCAGCCTAAAATACATGAAAGGCTTGCAACGTTGAAGAAAAAACCATTAGCTCTTCGAGAATATAAAAAAGACCACGGTTTTTCAGGCTCCTTTTTCACCGCTGATTTGTAGACGTAACACCATGGTAACAATGTGCAGCGTGTCCACGCAAACTGACATCTTCTGTAGGCTAGACCTTCCCAATTCACAGCCATTTACGCAGCCGACACGAGCAGCCTACAGCCCACGTCGACTGCAGCCGACGTCTGCCGCGGTCTATGTCGGCTGCAACCCACGAATTGAGACACAGCCAGTGTGTGTCTGTGTGTGATTGTGTTCAAGTGATGTTAGCCGCTAACATGCTACTACAAAGCTCTAACAGACGATCATGCTATGCTAGCTGTTGCAACCCCTGACTGCTGCAGGGGCGTCTTAGAGAGAGGTTTTTATACCAGAACACAGCCGCTGTGACGAAATAGCCTGCAGTACCACTGCTCAACTCATAGTATGCAACAAAGACGTTTTTAGACCAAATATTACAGATTTGAACAAATACGCACAAAAACATCAAAATTAACACTGAAACAGTACTATATAACATTTTAGACATATTCTAGATAGTTTATCAGCTAAAAATAGTTTATTTTGGGGTAAGTTATTCTTTAAAGAGGCAATATTATGTGTTTCTCATGCATATACAGTATTTAAATTCTATAATAAAGCAACTTTGTCACCTTCATTTATTAAAATGTTTATATATTTAAATAGAAAATAAACTTGACTTTTCATCATATGTTTCTAAACGCCTTGAAATTGGCCTCTCCCTTTAAGAACCTCCTTCCGCTTCTGTTCCGTCCATTTTGGGTGTGAGTGTGCTCTGTGATGAAGAAGCTCAGCTTGGAGACACAGCCCAGAAGAGGAGCTGATCCCAAAAGGTGGTTTTAGTCCCATCTGGTGGTTTTTGCTCCCCTGCCTGGCTGCATCAGGACACTACAGGATTCCTCAAACATCCTGGGGATGTTCTGGATCAGTGGTTYCCAACCCTGGTCCTCAAGTACCCCTATCATTCATGTTTTACTTGTTTCGCTGCTCTTCAGCAGGTCTTCAGAAGATTGTTAATCACTCTTAATTCAAACCAGGTGTGTCAAATCAGGGAAACATCTAAAAATCACAGCTTTAAATGTTGACCAACACCTCAAGAGCTTCTCTGAGTTTGATGAGACATTTTCAAAATATAATATCGACTTAGTTTGATGTTTTTTTTGTATTGCCTCTGGAAGCCATTGATTCTTTGCCATTTATTTGTAAATAATAAATCAGAAAACATGTATTAAAGCAGTGATTCTCAACCCTGGTCCTCAAGGACTCCTTTCCTGCATGTTTAGATGTTTCCCTGATAAAGGTTAATAAAATCCAAAACAACAACAACAACAACAACAAAAAGCATGCATGAATGATCCCCAAGATTTTGGGGACGTTTTTGATGAGAGCATAACATTATATAAAAATCAAAAAAGTTGATTTTACATTATATTTAAAATTTAAATATTAAAAATTGTAAGCTCTTATTTGTTGGTTTTGTTTTTATGTTTTACCAGGCTAAATGTGAATTAAAAATTTTTCCTTTTTATTCAAATGAAGTGTGGCTGACAAACCATTACTATTTTTTTTTAAAGAAAATTAACCTAATTTTTGACAGTAAGGTCCTGTGGTTTCCCTTAAAATCAATTCCTTCTTCCTTCTTGTCGTCTTTGAACCCACTGGCCCTGCAGAGTCCAATTTATTTAGCACACCTCCCTCTTCCCTCCACTTTACCCAAACTGTTTTTGTTGGAGCCCTAAATCAAGTGTTGGCAGTGAACTTGAAGTGGCACGGTTATCAAAATATTGCATGAGAGAGATGGACCCTGCAAAGGAAATGAGCACAATGCATCCTTCCCTTCTGGCTGGAAGCCTTCTCTTTTTGTTTACCATCAAGCAGCCCTATCTCTCTGCATTGTCAGGATGTCAGTGACTGACTGACTTAGTCAGGGCTCAGTGACTCACAACATGTCTTTATTTATTGGCCCTTATGGCCTCAGAMGTCTCGGGTTTAATGAATCTCCATTTGTTTTGGCAGGACAAAATCTCAGAGTGTGTATGCTCCTGTCAGGTGATGTGAAGAGTAGAGAAAGCCAAACACTTAGTCCTTCAAACGAGTCTGTCTCTGCTTTTGTACTTTAAAGATTGTAATTAATGAGGGTATCAAAGGCCGTTACCGGTGCTCGGAAGATGCTGAGCCTGACCGTAGGTCGCCTAATAATGTCAGCCATGTTTAGTCATTGTGTTTCAGAGATTCACGTATATCGTGAAACTGTGGCAGTGGTATGATAACACCAAGATTCCTGCTGAGAAACAGGACTTTCTGCTTCTGTGTTCTCCTGTGAATTCCCGTTGTAAATATCTCTGCTGGTTATTGAGGTTTGTTGACTGTAGGAGCCATAATTCAAAGTTACTGAGAAAGTGTGTGTACATTTATTGCTAAGWACCAGACATCCTCGATGTGAGAATTGCATTGTTCTTGGTCCATTTCTGGCAAAACAAATAGCATAACTAATAACAAATCTGTGTATATGTTTGATCAAATGCAAAATGGAGCATGTTAATAAATCTTTTTAAGCCACATTAGCACTGTCGGCCAGAGGCAGTGGTGGGCTATGGAAGTATATCCAGAAGTAGGCATGGGGGTTATGAGAATCTGATGTTATGATAACCTTAAAGAAATATTCTATAAGCAAATTGTTTATGATATTGTAAGCTATTCTCTTTTGCTGTTCATTGGGAGATGAAGTTTACCCTTTACAAGACTGTTAAATTTGACCAAAGGTTGTTTTGTGTGTTTTAGAAAAAAGATTTGTTTCCTTTTTAAAAGTACAATTCAATTCAGTTTATTTATATAGTGCCAAGTCACAACATACGTTGTCTCAGGGCACTGTACATGAAAAAAAGAACAATGTAAAGAAGAAAGCAGCAGATTGTGTTGAATCACTTCATCACAGTCTCCCATCCTGAGCAAACGGTGGAGAGGAAAAACTCCCTGCTAATCAGGAAGAAACCTCCAGCAGAACCAGGCTCAGGACAGGAAAATGCAACTGATGTCATATTTACATAATATTTATT
>NW_013953033.1:63606-65945 GCF_001266775.1 Austrofundulus limnaeus
TAGTTGGCCAGAACTCCTGAATTAAGATCAGGTTTCTTAATTAAAGGTTTAATTACAGCAACCTTAAAGCTCTGTGGCACATAACCATTCATTAAAGATAAATTAAGTACATCTAAGGAATCCAAACTGTCACTGACTATAAAAGTAAAGCCAACAGCACCACATGCACAGACTCCTCCCTCCCTGCTGAGCGAACACCTTCTATGCTCGCTTTGAGGACACTGCTCAGGCACAGCTGACCACCACTGCTCTACCCTCCTCCACCACAGACGAGTCACTCATATTGGCTACTGAAGAGGTGAGGAGAGCTCTGATGAGAGTACCAGCCCGGAAAGCAGCCAGCCCAGATGGAATCCCAGGCAGAATCTTAAAATCGTGTGCCAACCAACTCGCGGCCCCCTTTACRGACATCTACAACGCCTCTCTGGCACAGTCCACTGTTCCGGCCTGCTTCAAAGCCACTACAGTTATCCCTATCCCAAAGAAAACCACCATCTCCTGCCTGAATGACTACGTCCCATCGCTCTCACACCTATTGTGATGAAGTGCTTTGAGAGGCTGATTCTGGGTCACATTAAGAACAGCCTTCCTGGCACTCTGGATCCACATCAGTTTGCCTACCGGGCAAACAGATCTACAGACGATGCTGTCGCCCTGGCATTGCACACAGCACTCAACCATCTGGAAGGAACAAACACATACGTCAGAATGCTGTTTGTTGATTTTAGCTCCGCATTTAACACCTTAATCCCATCCCGACTGGTATCCAAGCTCAACACCCTTGGAATGAGTAACTCACTCTGTAGCTGGATTATGGACTTCCTCACTGGCAGACCACAGTCAGYCAGAATGGGTGACCACACCTCCTCCACCCTCACACTCAGCACTGGCTGCCCACAAGGCTGTGTGCTCTCACCCCTGCTCTTCACCCTGTACACCCATGACTGCCTCGCTAAACACAGCACCAACACCATCATCAAGTTTGCTGATGACACCACAGTCATTGGCAATATCACTAATGATGACGAGGGGCGTACAGGGAGGAAGTGAAGCTGCTGGCAGAGTGGTGCACCACCAACAACCTCTCCCTCAACACCAGCACAACCAAGGAGCTGATTGTGGACTTCCCCTGAGTTTTGAGGGGATGTTAGTGGAGAGAGTGGACAGCTTCAGGTTCCTCTGTGTTTATATCTCAGAGGATCTCACCTGGTCACTGAATACATCCCACATTATCAGGAAAGCCCAACAGCGCCTCCACTTCCTCTGTCGTCTGAAGAGGGCTAACCTGCCACAGCAGCTGCTCTGCACCTTCTACAGGTCCACTGTGGAGAGTCTTCTGAGCAGTTATCTCACAGTGTGGTGTGGTAGTGCCACTGCTGCTGAACACAAGGCTCTGCAGAGAGTAGTGAAGACTGCTCAGTTCATCACTGCAGCTGCCCTCCCACCCATGCAGGACCTCTACAACAAGAGATGTGTGAAGAACGCCGTCAGTATCTCCTCTGACCCCACCCACCCCAGCCACTTCCTGTTTCAACCCCTGCCATCTGGAAGAAGGTACAGGATCATCAGAGCCAGAACCACCAGACTCAAGAACAGCTTCTTTCCCTGTGCTGTTAAACTGGTGACCCCAGCCACTCCAGTCACAACCTGAACAATCATAGACTGTCCGTTGTCCACACCCAGTTCACTTCATACACACGATTGTGTATTTAATGTTTGTGTCTAAGTTTATGCACATTATGTCTTGTCTGCACTATGTCCTTTGTTACTGCACTGGAGATCTAGCTTAAAAGTATTTTGTTGCACTGTACAGCCCTGTTTCAGTATATTGACAATAAATTGAAGTGAATTGAATCTAAAATATAAATATTAATTAAGGGAAATGCTTCTTTGAACAGTCTGGTTGGGATGGGATCTAACAGACATGTTGATGGTTTGGATGAAGCTATTATTTTAGATAATTCAGAGCTCAACAGGACAAAAACTGTCCAGAAATAAATCAGGTTCTAGTGACACTAAATACTGTACCTATACTGTACATAAACATGAGTAAATGGGATGTAATTAGTTTGAATAAATTGATTTTAACTCATAAATTGCACTGGTGAGTTACTGATTTACAAATAAATTCACCCAAATGATCGACCAGCTCAGTTGAACGGTTTAGTTCACCTCAGGATCCTCAAACTTCACCGTTTATTAGAGAAGACTGATAATATTTCTTAGTTTCATTTAAATAATAGAGCAGAAATGTATTGTTATATAAAGCTGTTGGGGCTGAAGTAAACGAAGCGTGGCAGAACCTGTTGATCAGAGCGTTTAGCAAACGCAACAAACAC
>NW_013953033.1:69718-73999 GCF_001266775.1 Austrofundulus limnaeus
CAAATTTCATTCACAATTTTATAAAATAAATAAATAAATAAAGGTTTCTTGATGTGCTAAACTTGTTTATATTTAGGACCTTACTGTGACACAGCTTTTCTTGGATAAATGTAATTCAATAAATGATCAAATACGAGGAATAAATAATTGCATGTGCTGAAACCATCTAAATAATATAATATTTTTTGAATAAAATAGTATTTTAAAAAAAGAAATCAGTCTAACAAATAAAACATTTGTRTGTTTTAAGTTATTTTGCTCTGTGTGAAGGACAGATATTTGCTGCACTGTAAAAAGTCCAACTTCGGTTTTTTTTGGGATGAAGAACAATTTTCATTTGAGAAAACTTGAAAAACTAAGTCTGACATGTTGGGCACAATAATTTAAGTTGGTCCAAAAAACCAAGGCAGTTGTAATCTTAAACATTATTTTGTGAGTTGTCAGTACTTACATCTCTAAGTTGTAGGTCATTGCAACAGATGAAATTGCTGCTAATTTACATTCTTTTGTTTTGAAATGAGGGAAAGACAACTTTGGGAGTTGACTTTTGAGTTCAAGGCATAGTGAGCTACTCTCGCAGAGATAACTTTTGTTGTTATACTTCTGGTTTGTGTTTATCCAGTCCAAACTTTTAGTGTTAATAATATTTTAAAAGAATGAGCATAAACTTGATTTGAAAGTATTTGTTTTCCCTCTTCCTGCTTCCTCCTCCTATCAGCTCAGATGTCAGAGTTCTGGCTCCGCCTCTTTGTTGCTGAAATGGATAATTTTGTGAAAATTCACCTCTGAAAAAGACAAACACTTTAATCTGTGATTTATGAACCATTTTGAGTTGTGTTCTGTTGTCACATTCAGGCTTGATTTGGCATCTGTGTTGAGTTTTTGTTCCTGTTAGCTGACACCATGAGTGAGAGGTCTGTCTCACAGACATATAGGGGGAAAATGGCCGGGCCAATTAAATGTCATCATTGACCAATMCTGATGGCTGAGTCAGCTGTTGTCTATATTGACACATGGTCATGCTAATGTAGTCAACAGTAGCAGATAATGCTCTGCTAAACTTTTTTCCTACAAAAAAAACATTGAAGCAATGATGAAATTTAAATTACTGCAACTCACAATGAAGTTCACTGTATGCAGGATTTATAGTTGTTAAAATGTATAATATCTGTAGTCAGAGAAACATGAGATCCATAGTTTGTACAACTTAAATTTTAAAGTTACTGCTACTTTCATGTGAAGTAGAAGACTCAGTATACGAGTTTGGCAAACTCAGAAGCAAAACTTAAATATTTAAGTTGAAGTCCAAAACTTAAAAATGCCCTGAAGTTTGTGCTTCACAATTTTGAGTTCTGCCAACTTTTATTTTTTACAGTGACCAAAGCTGAAGATGCAGAAGGTCAAACTACAGGAGCTGTCCATCTGAGGGACATGTTAGTCTAAAAGACATTTAACCATGAAATGTTCAGTTTGTCATGTTTATATGACATACACCCAGCCCCTTGACCACTTAGGTAGTTTACAAAATTTATGCAGAGTAAAAGAATAAAATAAAAACATGTTGGACTGATTTGACCTGATGTCCTGAGACGTTGCAGCTGATAGGAGTCATAAAACAGAACAGGGGGACGTTAGATGACCTGACGCCCCTCTAGATAAATGTGTTAAATGAGTGAAGGAAAATATGAGTGAGCACCAAGTAACAACCCTAGGTTCACCCCTGAGAACCAGAACAAACATTTTATGTGCAAACCTGATTATTTTAACTTTTTTTGCCTGTTGCACAGCATTTTACTGTTGCTGTTCTTCTCTTTTGTAAAGAAAGTTCTAGAGTCTGATAAGCTAATGTTAGTCGGGTTATTAACCTCTGTAGCTAGTAGGGTTGGGCATAATCATATCGTGTGTGATTAATCGTCAGAAAAACATTAATCGATTAATTTTTGGCACTTGACAATTAATGCGATTAATGCCAACAGGTAGAATCCGCTTGCTGCTCCTCTCAGCTTCAAATATGACAAACATTAAAAAAGTTCTGTAATTTATTTATCTATCAACACAATTTAAAATTAGATGTATAGCCTGAAGTCTGTAATTTTGACACAATTTGGAACAGATTTTGATGAACTTTCCCACTAAATTGGTCATGTGACCATGAAATAAGGGGGTCCAGGGGATTAATCGTCAAATTAATCGTTATCAGCTAAACACCACAATTAATCGTGATTAATTTTTTTGCCAATATTGCCCAACCCTAGTAGCTAGCCTCAAGTATGCTTCATATTTCACCTGCTAACTTTATAATATCTTTAAGTTTGTTGTTAGCATTTACTTCAAAATAACATTGTATTAAAAAGAAAGCTGGGTATTGCTTTACAGATAGACAAGCCATAACTGACTGTTATCCATTAGATAAAATATTCAACCAATGGTTAACGTTTTGTTAAAAATGTGCATCAGGTGAGGTCATGGAAAGAGGAAACAAACATAATAGAACCCCCCCACCCCAAAAAAAAACAAACAAACAAACAAACATCCAACATTGTTTGTTTTCTYTTTATTAGGCATTTAAACTGTAAAAATGGTGTGATGATTCTTTTTTATTTGTCATTTTGACTTTATGATTGTTATGACAGTGTTTAAATGTAGTGGGTTTGACACCATGACTTTTTAACTCTTGTAACTGGACCATGCCTATCCATAAATACAGTATGTGAATATCTAAAAAAAAACAAAGAAGGACCCTCGTGTTTTTCTGATATCTCTTGAGTTATCATTATAGGTCATAAAAACATATCCATCCTGATGTCCCATGCACAGCAGTGGCAGCCCAGGACTCAGGTCACAGGCACCTCCTTCAGATAGAGGAAAAACATTTGTTTGATTTCTAAGCTGCTCTTAATCAAGGAAACCCATACCCACTTCCATAGACACACTGGATAAGGAAAAGATGACACTGGAAGAGGCAGTTTAGGGGCCATTGAAAACACGGATCACAGATATGTTTCTCAACATAGCACCCAGATGGTTTTTTAGTTAGTGACTTTTATCTGGAGCACTTGAACCTTTTTTTGTTATTTGTCTCTATAGGCTCTTTGCCATTGTCATGTGCTGTTACATTCTATTTCCTACTGAGTCAACAAAAATGGAAAATAAAAATACATTTATTATTATTCATTTCATTTAAAAAACAAAACAATTTCTGTATACAACAAAAAATACAAATCACAAGTAAAATGAAAGGCAGCAGAAAGAAGAAAAATATCCCGTAATATCTGTCCCTATTTTCCAAAAAAAAAWTTCAGGCAATAATAATGTTCAAGTACCGTATTTTTCGGACTATAAGCCGCACCGGACTATAAGCCACACCCCCAACATAAAAAAAAACTACACCCAAATTTGCCGTCAAAAAAGTGAATTCAACATCAAAACATAAAAAGCAACAATTTAAGAATTAAAGTTCGGAGGAATACGGTTCATTTAACTGGCCTTATTTTGGTAGTTTTCTTTAACAGTTTCTGATCCAACAAAACGTCTCATTCATCGTCCTCCGGCGCACTGAAACCATCGAAGTCCTCTTCAGTGTCGGAGTTAAACAAGCTGAGAAAAGCTGCGTCACACAGCGGTATCTGTTCAGTGTCGGAGTTAAACAAGCTGAGAAAAGCTGCGTCACACAGCGGTATCTGTTGTCCTCCCGGGGTAATGCTGGCTCTGAAGCTGTGCTGGGAAAGCCCTCCTGCTCCAGCATAAGTCACTGCATGGGATTCCTTCCCCGGGGAGTGCAATGAGGAAAAAAATAGTCCACGGCTCTTCACTTGACTTTTATCCACAAACTGGTCCTGGATTAAGCTCCAAAGTTTTTATCAGTCAGATTCCACCGTGAAAAATGTCTGTTTTATCCCCTTTTATGAGTTTTTGGCCATTGACTATCTTTAAATCGCTGCTTCCTGGTCAACAGTCGGCTCTGGAAGGATCGCTTTTTTCTTCTTTTTTTTTCCTTTCTTTTTTTGAAGCGAGTGGTTGAAGCAAATGAAGCATAAGAGCCCCCTGGTGGCTGAAGAAAAAAATCCATGTATAAGCTGTATCGGACTATAAGCCGCATGGTTCAAAGTTCAGGAAAAAAGTCGCGGCTTATAGTCCGAAAAATACTGTAGTTTAATGAGATCCTTTTAGCCCCACCTGTTTTGCATACGGTTGGTTATAAATCACACATACATGATTCGATCTGCGCACAATTTTGTTTGCATCATTTGAGGAACAAGCTAAACACTAGGGTTGGGCAAT
>NW_013953033.1:74373-80550 GCF_001266775.1 Austrofundulus limnaeus
GCCCTATGGTACGATGCATTGTCATCTTGGAAAATTATTTCATCACCTCCAAACATCTGTTCAATTGAAGGGATGAGAAAACAATGACAAAATGTCAATGTAAACTTGTGCATTGATAGAAGAATGAACCACAGTCATCTCCCCAGTGCCTTTGCCTGACATGCAGCCCCATATCATCAAGGACTGTGGAAATGTGGTTGTTTTCTTCAGTCCTCTTCGTAAATCTCACTGGAACGGCACCAAACTAAAGTTCAGCATCATCACCTTGTCCAATGCAGATTCTTGACTCATCACTGAAGATAACTTTCATCCAGTCATCCACAGTCCATGATTGCCTCTCCTTAGCCCACTGCAGTGTTGGTCTTTTTTTGTTTAGGTGTCAATGATGGTTTTCTTTTAACTTCCAGAGTGTATACTTGAGCAGGAAGGAACCCCATGCAGTGACATATTCCACAGGGGTAGGGGTTTCCCAGGATCTTAGCTGGGTGTGTCTCAGGAGCTATGAAAAGTGTGTGTGAAAACGAGTGCAGAGGAACCATGTGACCACCTGTTGACTGTTGAGCTTCAGATGGAGTATGTGGAGGCCTTTACATTTCAGGCATTCACTCTTTCTCTCTTCATGCACAGATGGCAGTAAGCTACAATGTAGCCACAGCTGCTCTGGAGCAGAAAGAATAAAAAATTGTGAGGGCACACAATTTATAAATAACCGTTTTTGTATACACACCTACCAAGTGAAGACTAGTAGTCTTTATGCGGACCAAAGACCAGTCCTAATTTGGTGGAACTCTATTTTTGGGTTGTGGTTAGGTTTTTCTAAGGTGTGAATCTGGTTTAGGTTTAGTGTAAGGTATGTACTGGGGGGGTTGAGTTTAATGTAAGTGGTCAGGTTTAGGCTATAGAAACAACAAGGATGAATGGAAGTCAATGAACTGTCCTAATAGGGATAGAAATGCAAACTTGTGTGTTGGTGGGTATGTGTCATTAGTCAAAATCCCTAATTTATTATTTTTTTCTTGGCTAATGAAAACTTTTTCTCCGTTTTCTTTTTTGCAGGTTCATGAAATCAGCTCCCATGTTTCTTGATCGAAACTTCAAACAGCTATCAAAAATCAGCTATTACTTGCCTCCATTTGGCATCAGAACACAAGGTAAACATGTTCGTAACTTTTTAGTGTTTTCTCCGGGGATGCTGTTCACTTGTTTTTAACCTGTGTTCAGACAGGATTGTTGTTTAGTTTTTTTTTCTTTTGAGCAAATCAGACAGATGACCGGTTCATGGAAATGTCTAAAGCAGTTTCTTAACAGAAGCCTGTTGAATACAAGAGATGACTTCATCTCTTTCTCACATCATGCATGATTGGTTGTTGTTTGAACTCCCTGTCAGCTCGACTCACTGGTTCAGCTTGGATGTGACTTGTAGTTGGCAAAAATCCGGACTTATTTTATGGTCAAATAATGACAAATAATAAAAAAACAAAGGTCCTTAATTTGAGCAAGTTTCCAAACTCAAAATGTCAGACAGCTGACAGGAGATCAGATCGGTCTAAATACACAAAAGCCCAAAACTGTTTGACTCTTGTCTGGTTAGTATAGTCTCAAGTCAAGTCAAGTCAAAAGTAGTTTATTCAGGAATATAAGGTCTTTCTGGCCCAGTTTCACAATAACATAGAAGTAATAATAATTCATTATATAGTGTAGTCTCCGAAAGAAAACAACTTTGCAATTTCATTAATTGATGGGCTTTATAGATAAGGCCAATATTAGTTTTGTCCTTATTTTTGTGAATGAGTTGACTTGTTTGACTGTTATCAAAATATCTCAACAACCACCTGACAAATGTTTAACAAAATTTACACAAAATAATCCCTGGAAGCTAGGGCTGGACGATACGGCAAAAAAAATGATCACAATCAATTTTTTCCTATCGTCCGATCTCGATTGATATCACGATTTTTTTGTTAACCTAAAAAGTGTTAAGTTAAAATAATTTAACCAATAAATAGCTACAGAAATAAAAACAAATAATCACTGTTATTTCACTTTCACTAATGTAACAAATAGCTGTGGTTCAGTAGAACATTAAATTAATTTTACAAGGTATTTCTAAATGTATTTACCAAGAAAAAAAACATTTATATTTAAATCATAGAACCTCACATTAGTAAAGTTAACCTTTTGTAAAATTAAAGTTTTAGAATTGAGTTTCACAATAAATATGTCATAAAGAAACTTAAACCCTACAAAACAGCAACAATTTGTGCACACTTGCCAACTGAATAGGATCGAAGCTCATTATTTACTTTTGTTTGGAAGGACCCCCCCTGTTTACAGAGCTTTATCAAACAACAAACAACGCTGTTTCATTTTTTTATGAAAGAATGTCTGATTCTGCACAGAACAACATGTTGGATAAACTCCCAGCTTCTGAGTGTTCAGGAGTTTACAGCGTCTCTCAGCTGCTGTTTGTGATGAGACTCGGACAGGAAGTGGTCTTCACGTCGTGTGCCGATAAAACTTACAGAAAAGTTCTTCTCCAGATAAATGAAGAACCACTGGGACATTGTTCTGTCTTAAACGTTACTCTAAGACTGCTTTGTATTTTTGGAGGACATATTTATTTTAGCGAGAAGCGCATCGTGGCCCCCCATCTCTCCCTCTCTGTGTTGGGAGGGGAGCTCAGAGCTCACCTGTTAGCACGTAGCAGGTAACAGCAGGTACAGGAGGCGACAGCAGCCAAAATACCGCAGAAACTCACCCAAATAAGCGAACTCTGTGAGATTCAGTGTTTTATTCTGGATTACTTTGGTTAAATCTGCGATTCCTTCTGCGTTTCATTAGCAACTAATAAAACAGAAGTGAGCAGGTGGATTCTGATTGGCTGTTGTCACACACATTTCCACCATGTTTGATCAACTAAGAGGCTCACAGCTGATCACCGTGATCAACCTGAATTTTTTCTCAATCAATAATCGCCCCGGCCTGCTGGAAGCACACCTACAACTCATTAGGGCCAGCTGTGGCTGAGTGGTYTGGGGAGTCGTCTTTCCAATGAGWGAGTTAGAGGTTCAATTCCACTTCTATTTAGTCACATGTCGAAGTGTMCTTGGGCAGGACCCTGAACCTCCACTGCCTCTGATGTGTGTCCCATCAGTGAATGAACTAGAACCATTTATCTAGAATAGCTTTGATTGCAGTGTAAATCTCTTTGAGTATTCTAGTTGGATAATAAGGTATTATATAAGTACAGTTTATTTACCATTAAYCTTTGGAATCAGTTCAATTCAAGATAGCTACCACAGCTAGCTAGACAGCAACATTAGCAAACACAAAACAACTCTAACAGTTTTACTCTATCCATTCAGTTAAAACTGGGATAGAATCATTGACAGCATATTTCAAGTTTTTTACTTTGCTTAAAACTTTGGTATTGGCTGTTTGACAAAATGCGTCATGAACTGGTGGATGGATTTTAATGAAGCTCTCAAAGTAAGTATTTGTTGTCAACAAATGATTAACTCTTTGTCAATTTAAATCAAGATGTTTGCTAATCATCGTAARACAATCTGGTCTAAAACGGTGAAATGAAAGTCAGCAAACGATGTTCTTTCATGAATGCTGGACCTATTATTGTTTCACGTTTTTTTTTTTTTTTTTTTGCCTTGCACAACAGGCTTTTATGTTGTCACAACCTTTTAAGTGATTACTGAATAAATACTATATTCACTGTGGGGAACTCTGTTTTCTTTGTCACTCCAACAATAACACGTGAGCCACATCGTGCTTGTTCACTGATGTTGATGCACTCGAGCAGTTCAGATATCAAACCAGTACACAGTACCATGGGAACTGGGAAGATAACAGTAATCTCTTTCACAGGTTTCCAATATTTACATGCAGAAGGCACAATGAGTGTTACCTTTGTCCTCTTGTGAGTCCTCTGCTGTCATTGTACACACACTCTAGACATCCATTGTGAAAAGAGCACTCCCTGTGTGAGTTACACCTGGTTTCTGTTTTCTCCACGGCCTGTGATGGCGGTGGCTTTCCCTTTGAATGCTACTCATGTGGAGAGATGAGACGTGTGGATCTTGAATAGAAAGTCACAAAGGCTTCCAAATTGAGAACATGGAGTAGTGCTGGTGGGCTGGAGTTCTATTTTTGCTTCTTATTTTGTCAAGGAAAAGTTTTGACACACAACATCCATAGTCTGAAAGCATTTTTGTGGAACAGTTTGTGTCTCAGAGGAAGGAGGACTATTTTTTATGTGGAATAATCAAAGTATCTCTGGCAAGACTTTTGGTTGATAAACTACAATATGCTTCCAAAATGGTGGACCACAGTACAGGCTTATTTGATCCTAGAGTTCTTGTTCAATTTTGGTAAATTTAAATCATTTACAGGTTCATTTTTATATGCACTGCCTGGCCTAAACAGGTCACCACCTGGATTTGCCACAGGACTGTGTGCCTAGAAGCAGACGTTTATAAAGATTATCAAATGGCCAAAACCTCATGGATGGAGGAAACAGAGGTTGTGCACAGAGGTGTGTGTCTGTTGTTTCTCTCTGCAGAGAGTAAGAACTAGGAGGGGGGAAATATACAAGCCTGGTTGTTACTAAAATCGTTTAAATATACATTTTCTTGACATTTGCTAGAAAAAAAATCCTTCTGTTGGCTCTTGTTGAACGTCATTTGAAGATCACTGAACTACTCTTAGTCGGGGAGCCAAAGYCTCAAAAACGGGTTGAACCGGACATGGTCTGCCATACTTGTTATTTGTGATTTTTCTATTAATTTTGACCCTAAGTAACAATAATTGGAGGGTCTGCTCTGCTGGAAATATCACGAAAAATTTTTGTGGCCATTTTAATGTATGCACCCTTTATTTTTTATCAGAAAAAAGTGAGAGGTGATTCTTTCACTCAAGTCCTAAATGGGTTGGGTAGGTGGTCAATAAATGCATTCCAGATACACAGAACACGTGCTGACAACATACATTGACAAAATAACTCTTAAAACACAATTCTACATGATTTTGGTTAAATTTAATGCCAAAAAATAGGTGTTTTTGACCTTTTTTTCAATGTTTGCATCTTTACTTCAATGGCAATCAACTATTCCCCCACATTATGACATCAGTCAATGCGTCATTATTTTCACCAAACAGGATACTCATTGTATAGAAAAATTATAAAAATCCAACTGAAATCAGTTGATCTGTGATGAAATCACTACTAGTTGGCGATCAACTGGCTCAGAAACTCAACAGAATTTAGGCTACTCTCAAAATTACTGAAAGACACTGGATAATGTGGAAATAACATGGTTGTTATGTCCACATTATTAAACATTTTAGGCCACGGCCTATGTATCTTTTTAATTTCAACAAAACCCTGTTCTCCCAAAGTAAATGTGTCACACAAGAAATACATAACAGCAAAATGAGTTTTATTATTTTAATAAAAGAACAAAATATTCAAACATAACTTAACATCTGAACCATTAACTAGGTGCAGGTCACTGTGAGGTGGGATAATCAGGAGGGGGCAACACTGCAGATACTGCTGGGGHCAAACCTTCACCCTCACCACCTGAGGAAACAGCAAACAAAACTGGGTGGGTTGTATAGAAG
Organism: Austrofundulus limnaeus; assembly: GCF_001266775.1. Taxonomy (NCBI): domain Eukaryota; kingdom Metazoa; phylum Chordata; class Actinopteri; order Cyprinodontiformes; family Rivulidae; genus Austrofundulus; species Austrofundulus limnaeus. The sequence continues at coordinate 80,008 of NW_013953033.1, forward strand.
CTTTAAAAAAMMWKSYWRKWMMMMRWKKWATCTCATAATACATGCACATTTTAACCTCCTGAGACCCATCAATTCATTTTTGTCYTCTGTGGGGACATGCTGTTCAGCCCTATATTTTAAACATTACACTTGCAATCTACATTAGTCCCACTGTGCTGTAAAGAGGACATCCTGGGCTTTCTACTGATGTCACATTAGTGGTCATGTGGCTATCAGAGCACATGTAGGGGAGACCGGGGACAGTTGCAACACTTTTTCCATTTGACTCTGTTACTCAGAGATGGTTTAAATCCACTTGAGGGCCTCTAAAGAACAACAGTTTTTAACTTTGGGCCACAGAGGGCCGTGGGACCACATTGATTTGAATAAGGTGTAATACACTTTCTCACCACTAGTAGCAGTAGTGCACCACTCAGATGTTTAACAACTTTTTAATATGTAGAAGAAGAACCTTAGAAATATTGTTACTGTTGTTGTTTGTCACTAATATGAAGAGCAGCTTCTGGTTGCAAAAGTTTAAAATGGCTATATTTTCATTTGTAC
>NW_013953033.1:80666-82930 GCF_001266775.1 Austrofundulus limnaeus
ATATATGATATAGTGAAATCATCACAGATCAACTGATTTCAGTTGGATTTTTATATTTCTTTCTGTAGAATGAGTATACTGTTTGAAAATAATGACTGATGTCATAATGTGATTGCCAATGAAATAAAGATGAAAATATTGGGAAAAAATGTCAAAAATGTCTATTTTTGGCATTAAATTTAACCTAACCATTTAGAAATGTGTTTTAAGAGTTATTTTGTCAATGTATGTTGTCAGCACGTGTTCTGTGTATCTGGAATGTATTTATTGACAGCCTACCCAACCCAGTTAGGATTTGAGTGAAAGAATCACCTCTCACATTTTTCTGATAAAAAATAATACATTAAAATGGCCACAAAATTTCTTCGTGATATTTCCAGCAGAGCAGACCCTCCAATTATTGTTACTTAGGGTCAAAATTAATAGAAAAATCACAAATAAAAAGTATGGCAGACCATGTCCGGTTCAACCTGTTTTATTGAGCTTATTAGACTTTGGCTCCCCGACTATCTGTCACATGCTGAAGTGCCAGGACAGGAAGTGACATAAATTTAATCAGTTCATATTTAGTACCTTGAGATTTACTTTTAAAGTTTTGTGGAGAAGAAATATAGAGTTTATTGAGAAACGTTCAGAGGAGAGTTGGAGGTGTTTTTGATATACCATCTGTCCTAATTAGTATTGGAGACACACTTGTTTTTTTAAAGCTAGCAATTACCATTCAGTGTGGTAAACAATTCATCAGAGAAGTTAATGAAGCCTTGCTTCATACTGTTAATCATACTATTTCTTTATTTGTGTTTACTAACTCAGGAGAAACTTTTTGATAGAAAATAATAACCTAACCATCCCTGACCTTATTTAAACACCCTAAATATACTGATAATTGTTGATTTTGTACTAATCCTAAATTGATGTTTAATTTCATTTAAATTCAGTTCAGTTTGTTTATGTAGTGCCAAGTCAAAAAAATGTTCTCAGAGAACTGTATAAAACTGTCACATACATTATATAAATCCAGTTATAAATAATATCAGTCTAAGGAAGACAGCAGATTGTGTTGAACCTTTATTTTGTTGCTGTCTCCCATCCTGAGCAGCACACTGGCAACAGTGGAAAGAAAAACTCTTACTAAACAACAACATCAGAACTAATTAAATCATGATTATACAGCTTTAACTAACATCCTTTTAAAGTGGGATTCCCGAATAGCTTCTGGCAAATCTTTTAACAAAGTTTTTTTAACTGCATCAATCTTTTTTTATTCATTTTTTATTGAAGTTAGTAAATCTTACATTAATTGAATTATAAGAAACCTTTAATTTCCACACGAAGGATTTATTTTACTTTTTGATGTATTAAAACTTAACATGATGTAATAAAGCAGCTGCCTTTGCCCACCATTTAAACTGGCATAAACAAATGCATCAGCTCTTCCTCCCACTTTGAGCACTGGCACAGTCTATTCTAATCTAATTATCTTGTCAACAAATCTCACTAATTATTCTCCCAATTAAATCTGGAGCCATTCCATTTTATATAATTTAGATCGTTGTCATTGTGTGGAGCAGTGGTCTTCAGTTATTATTCAGCAAGTTCTGCATAAAAATATAAAAATCCACAAGAAAATGAATAAAAATGTAATAAACTGTATAATATGAAATGTAATATGCTAAATACTATACTATAAAGCCACAATATTAGTAGATATTTGTTGTCTATCTTTTAGTAAAATATCAGATGTAAAATTGCTGAAGTTTCATATAAAGTAAGTTCTGTCATCATTGTGGTTTAGGCTGCATGTTTTCTGTGTTTATACGTAACGAGACGCTGCTGCAGTTCTTCTGTGTTACTGTGAAGTTTTTCTTCTTCCATTTGAAGAGTTTCCTGCTGGACTAATGTCAGAACCTTCAGCCGTTCATCTTTCCCTCTGCCTCAAACAGACTTGACTGAAATGTTTACTACATACGTGCAACAATTAGCTTCTATGTCATCCTTTGGAGCAGAGCACCTCTCTGTGTGACTTTTCACTTTTCACCCACTTGGTTATCCAGGTGTGGTCCTCTGCCTTGTGTTTACGCTGCTGAAGGTGATGCTTGACGCCAGACATCGACACCACATCTAAACAATGAGCTGTGGCTCTGCCCGCCTCTCTGCAGCAGGTTAATCATTAGGATTGTTACAATGGACTGTAATGTCTTCCCAACAGCTATAAGAGCTCAGCCATTCACACCACTTTAACTGTTTTTTTTTTGGGGGGGTGG
>NW_013953033.1:83487-84637 GCF_001266775.1 Austrofundulus limnaeus
ATTATTTTTAGTTAGCATATAGCTAAAATCTAACCATGGTTATATAATAGCAGCTGCATTCTGGTGTGATAAGTTGTATGTTTTATATTCAATTAACGTTTGATCTGATTAGTCAACTAATCGAAAAAATAATCGATGATTAATCGATTATAAAAATAATTGTTTGTGGCAGCCCTAGTCTTAGGAAATCTGTTAGAGCTCTGAATAAGAGTTGGGGGATCATTTGCAGCCATAGATGCAACAAATTTTAAGTCAATTTTACACATTTTTGTGTATTTAGGGGTCCACGCCCACGGAGCAGGGGAATGCAGCTGAAAAGCAGCAGCATTTCCATGTCTCCAGTGGAGGTCTAGTGTGGCGGTGGGGTCCTTCTGACCCCCGTCTGATTAAGCTGTAGTTGGGGGGGGGGGGGGTTGTTAGGTTGTATTTGTGGGTGGCCTGGCTGGCTCACCAACAGGCAGCCATGATCTTTATTTGCTAGCTTTGTTAAATAAAAATAGGTTTGACCTAGAGGGCTAGTATTCACAGGATTCTGTGATGTATAACAAACACTTGTGATATTCAAACTTCTGGAATTTTATTTATTCTCTGCATTTGTTGGTGAGAAATTTGTCTTCTAAAGGCTAAAAAAGTTAGCATCACATTTCTCAATCACTATAAAAATTACTAGGGAAGATTTTGAGATTAATGTGGTCAAAACATTTGAATTTTGTTGGAATCCATTGAATTATTTAAACTTATTTTTTTGTTATTGCTGTGCACCATGTACAAGTACATTGTTTTTTCTAATGAAAGATTTGAACTTGAGGGTTTTGAAAAGAATTGTGTATTTACTTGAGCTGTATTCAATTCAAATTCAAAAATACTTTATTGATCCCAGGGGAAAATTAGGTAAATCTGTTAAAATATATATATAATAATATTAGGGTCTTGAATAGACCTTAAATATACTCCTCATTAGGGGTGTAAGAAAATATCGATACACTGAAATATCGCGATATATCATGTCCCGATACTGTATCGATATTCTAAAGTCCTGTATCGATTTTTAATTAAGGTTTAAAATGTCAACTTTCCTGCCAGCCGTTCATTTTTATGTTGTAGTTCATCCTCTGACCACTAGTTGGCAGCAGTGAGCCAGACATTTGGC
>NW_013953033.1:85302-87321 GCF_001266775.1 Austrofundulus limnaeus
GTATGTCTATGTAATATTAGAATTTTCTGAGACAATGAATTTTGGTTTTTCGTTGTTGTTGTTTTTTTCCAGTAAGAGGTTTTTATTTAATAGAATTTTTGGACCTAAAATATCGCAATATATCGCAAAATATCGCCTTGTTTACAGTATCGAAATATATTGGGATATATCGGGATAAATCGTATCGTGACCCCTCTGTCATGATATGTATCGTATCGCCAAATTCTTGCCAGTACACAGCCCTACTCCTCATGGTACAACTCAGTGATGCACACGTCGACAATGTGCTCAGGACAGCATGGGGCCGAGGTGGACATGCATACACAGGCTTGGACCCCAGTCATAACTGCTTCACATTTCTAGTTTATTTTCTTTTTTTTAGTTCAATTGGCTCTGGTAGCCATCATAAATTGGATTGAGTCCAAAAGTTAATTAGTTGGAGATGTACTTCTCATGATTATTTTATGAAAGATTAATTAAAATTGATCCGATGGTTCATATTTTAATAACACGCACATGCAGACGTGGACAAAAACATGATCGCTCATCTTCACTGTTCAATTCACTGGTGGKGGGTGATAATTTGTAGCTCAGCAGCAGGTAAATCCAAATGTTCTTACTACAATCCTTTCAGCATTACTAAAAGTGTACATGAAACAAAGATGAGTGCAGCCATAATGGAACTTCGACTTCGGCATGCTGTAGAAGRTTAATTATAACATAAAGTAGCTAAAAATATTCAGAGGTAGATGTAAAATATGAAGTTTCTAATACTGGAAGTATGACTCCAGCAGAATGTCTTGTTGAACACGGCAGGTATGTGCACTATGACTAAACATCCTCCTTCCTCAGCGTGTTAGAATGTCTTTGCTACACCAGGAGACAAGTTCAGCATCGGCTACTTACCCAGCAGAACGTTCTTGTTTGACAGCAGCATTCCTCCCTGAGTGCTTTTATAGGAGAGTTTCTGCATACACACATACCATTCTAGACTCTGAATACCTGTGTTTAGCTCTTCTTCAGAACAAAATTATCTTTTCTCTATCCCTAATCTCATCACCATCAAAAGGTTGATTGGAACTTCTTTCCTTTAACCAAATAAAAGGTTATTTTCTTCTTGTGTTTTTAAGACCACTTCAAATCAGATGTTTTCCAGTTGTGTTCTTTGATTTATGAAGTTTACTTATCCTTCGTAAGAGGATGAACGTCTTATCTGTGAAGAGAAAGTGAGATGCCTAACATTGTCAGCAGAGGTTTATTTTTTGTCCCCCGTCGCCGAGGTGGGGGACGTAGAAGTGCTCTCTGTTGGTCCATYACAAATTCAGAAAGCTGTCATTTTCACATGGAAAGGCTAAAACTCACCAAACTTGGTAAGYTGTATCCATGTTGTATGCCTGACTATACCATGTGGTCATATGACATCATCAAAGCCCCGCCCGCAGACAACAGGAAGTGACCTTTTTTTGTTTGGAACGCTCCATCTCTGACCCTGTTGACCTAATCAGCAACAAATTGTGTCAGAACACAGTTAAGAACTTGATCTTGCTTCCGAGCACAAAGACTTTATGGTGAAAGGTGTGGTCKTGGTGGTGCGGCAAAGTCAGACGTCTTGTTGACAAAAGTTTGTCTCTAAATTCCACATATTTCAGTCAATCTGCACACAATGCAGTCTAACTTTTGGGGTGTGTGGCCTAATTCCTCCGCAGCAAACCCTACAATCATTTTAAAAATCAGCCCCTAGCCACAGACTGAGGAACTCCTTTGTCCCTGGAGGGAGTACGACAGGATTCAACAGGATTGGGTTATTACTGTTAAAAAAAACACATGCTAAACACATTACTGTTAGTTTGATGAGATCCTTTTTGCCCCACCTGTTTTGCGTACGGTTGGTTATAAATCACACATACATGATTCGATCTGCGCACAATTTTGTTTGCATCATTTGAGGAACAAGCTAAACACTAGGGTTGGGCAATATTGACAAAAAAAATTAATCACGATTAATTGTGGTATTTAGCC
>NW_013953033.1:88424-89243 GCF_001266775.1 Austrofundulus limnaeus
CCGAAAAATACTGTAGTTTAATGAGATCCTTTTAGCCCCACCTGTTTTGCATACGGTTGGTTATAAATCACACATACATGATTCGATCTGCGCACAATTTTGTTTGCATCATTTGAGGAACAAGCTAAACACTAGGGTTGGGCAATATTGACAAAAAAAATTAATCACGATTAATTGTGGTATTTAGCCAATAACAATTAATTTGACAATTAATGCCCTGGAGTCTCTGGACACCCTTATGTCCTGGTCACATGACCAATTTAGTGGGAAAGATTTGCTCCTCATATAAATCTGTTCTGAACTGTGTCAAAATTACAGACTTCATGCTTCAAATTTTAAATTGTGTTGATAAATAAATTACAGAACATTTTTTTAATGTTCGTCATATTTGAAGCAGAAACTGACTGGAGATTTCTCCAGTCAGTCTACCTGCTGGCATTAATCGTATTAATTGTCAAGTGCCAAAAAAATAATCGATTCATTTTTTCCTGACGATTAAATGCACACRATACRATTATGCCCAACCCTACTAAACACATWAGTGTGTTAGTTTTGTCTAGATCACTTTAGCCCCGCCCACTTTGCACACAGTTGGCTATAAATCACACATACATGATCCAATCTGAACTAAATTTTGTGTGCATCATGARGGAGACCTGCTCRAAACGTTTGTGTAGTAGTTTGACAATATCACTTTAGCCCCCGTCCATCCACCGGTCCAGCCAATCCATGAGTTAAAACTGTCGATGCTAGTTATTCCAATTATTGCACAGAACAAGTTTGCAACCTGTGACAGGGGTTCTTAACCTTTTTGACCTC
>NW_013953033.1:90062-95060 GCF_001266775.1 Austrofundulus limnaeus
TTTTTAAACTTTTGCAACCAGAAGCTGTACTTCATACTAGTGACAAACTTTGGTGTTTTTTGACGAGTTATTTTCGTTTTTGCTTCTACTTTTCATTTTAAATAGATTTCTGTTCTCGGCAGGTTTCTAAGGTTCTTCTTTTACATAGTAAAAAAAAACCTGTTAAACATCTGAGTGGCGCACTACTGCTACTAGTGGTGAGAAAGTGTATTGCACCTTATTCAAAATCAATGTGGTCCCACGGCCCTCTGTGGCCCAAAGTTAAAAACTGTTGTTCTTTTGAGGCCCTCAAGGTGGCCCATAGGTTAAGAATCTCTGACCTGTGATATACAAATGCAAAGAAATTTGTTTGTACCTATTTTTTTAAAGAAAAGAAAAAGGTCATTGGTCAGTTACCTTTAAAAATTGGTTAAAATCAATTAATCAGTCACTGCTTTTAAATTTTGCTTTAACAGAATTCTATAAAAACAAACACTGATTGAAACCTCCCTTGACAAAAGGTATGGCACCTTAACTTACTGTTGCACAGTCTTCTGACTCAATCACTGCCATCAAGTGATTTTTGTAACTCTGACACTTCTGCACCTGTTCACTGGTATTTTGGTCCACTCTTCATGAACAAACTTGTCCAGTTGAAGGGTTCCTTCTCCAGATACTTCAGCTCCTTCCATGTTCAACAGGAGTTAGATCAGGGCTCAGAAGGACACTTCAGAACAGTCCGATGATGGTTATGATCCACTTTTCAGTGTTTTTATTTGTGTTTTTGGTCATCATGTCAGAGGACCTGTGACTGATACCAAGCTTTCTGACACTGACCAGCACATTTCACTTCAAAGCCTTGATAGTCTTGAGATTTTATTATTCCCCGCTGATGGAACTTGTTGTCAAAAAGCTCCAGTTTTGTCAAAAGTACATTCTCCTGGAAGTTTTGCTGCTTGGCAATATTGGCAAATTCCAGTCTCACTTTTTATGATTTGGTGTCCTCCCTGGTCGTCTTACRTTGAATAAGTCTCAATGCAGGGGTTGTATCCAACGTACGACACGTTTGTTGGCCTCTTACTTTACTACGCCAGGGCGTAGGCTGTTCTATTTCATTAGCACTTTAGCCGACGAATGTGGAGTTTGGAAATTTATTATGGACCCAAAGAATTTGCTTTTAAATGCATGTTTAGCAACTTGGCAGATGAAATTTATTCTGCAATGAGATGTTAAATAAACTGCTAAACTCAAAAAAATAAATTATTGTTTTTGTTACATGTAACGTTATTTTAATAATACAAAATTTTGTGAAGTTATATCATGAAAAAAACAACTGAAGGCATGTGGCCTTCATGTACTACGGTCTACCTGGGCTGCAACCATAAATTGAGACATCAACTAAGTTGACTTTGGTTCAGACGGACTAATGCAGTCCTCAAGGCACACCATCCTGCATGTTTTATAACACACCTGATTCAGATGACTGCAGTGCAACAAAAGCCTGTTAATTCATCATCAATTGAAATCAGCTGTGTTGAAGTCAGGGAAACATCTAAAACATGCAGGAAAGAGTGCCTTGAGAACCAGGATTGATCTAACACTGATGACCTTTGACCTTGMACTTTACCTCTAATCTCTTTAAAAGATGTTCTGGGCTCTTTGTATTGTATTTCTCTTCAGTTTGTCATCAGTTGTCCTCTTATAAACACATCCAGGGAGGTTGTCTTCAGTCCTGTGGACCTTAAACTTCTGATTGGTCTGAGCAGCTGTARTTACAGGAACATTAACCAACGTGGAGATGCTCTTATAGACTTGACCTTTTAGCATGATGTCAATCATTGTCTTCATCCTGAGACACTTGCTCCTCAGCCTTTGGTGCTCCATGTTCAGTGTTTTTTTTTCCCCCACACCATGATACCAAACAGTGCTGTGGCCACCTGTCACCTTTTAAGCAGGCAGACTGATTACAAATGAAGACACCTGTGATGTTGATTACAGGACACACTTGAGTTTTATCTTTTTATTAACAAATGGGTGCAAATTTTGTCCACATATGTATTTAATGAAATGAACTGAATTCAAGTATTTTTAGGTAATTAACTCATGTAAGTCCTGTCATGTCTGTCTTTTTTTAATTTGTTGACTTTCATGTTTTTTTTTTCCTGCAGAGAGAATTATAGACAACATTTTAACCACCACAAAATATTATGGGCTTGGAGAAAAGCTAGACAGGTACACAGTTATTCATCTTTTTCTGTAAGTTTCTGTTTTAGCATCATCAGTTTTTCTAACTTRTGGCTGTCCTTCCTTCCAGTCTCAGCTGTAAAAGATGCATCATTGTGGGCAACGGGGGGATCTTGTTTAATAAGTCTCTGGGCACCCGCATAGATGAGTATGATGTTGTAGTAAGGTAAGCAAAGTCATTTGAACCAACAACTGAAAGGTGTGACATTTACACGTCACTTTATATCATTAAAAAATAAAATTCAGAAGCAGCGTTATAAAAAGCTAAGTCTGCTTTTACTGTTTTCATAGTAATAAAGAAAGCAAATGGCGTCAATGGTCAACTGGTCATCTTTGATGTTGGAAAATCTTCTGCAGAGAAAAGGTCAAACATAGTAAAAATCCCATAAAAGAGCACTGTCTTTTATTCAATCCCAGCAGAAACAACKATTCCCAGCTGTCAGCATGGTGGTGGAGGGCTGATGGTTTGGGCTTATTCACTGATTGGGCCATAAATTCCTCTGTAGATCAGAGTATTTTAGAGTCAAAYGTGAGTCCATCTGTCTGACAGCTGACRTTTGGAYGATTTGGACCTATTTTAAAGCTGTTCTTCACACAGTTAGGATCTTGTAATAAATTTTCTATCATCATGTGAGAAACTTGAGTTTCAGTTGGTCATAAACCCAATTTGAGGGACATCTTCTGTGCCAACCAAGCGTTTTTTTCTGCAGAATTAGCTGACATATCTCACATTTTCACGACTGAAATTCTTTGAACTTTTCTCACTTCTCAACAGAACTTGATTTTTGAAATGATCAAATCATAATGCATTTTTTTCTAAATGTATAAGCCCAATAAAATTCATAAATYTAGATATCAATATGGCCTTTTTTTCGTGTTACTTTTTTAAATTTAGGTTTTAATGTACCTCATTTTAAATAAAGAAAAGTATCTACATAATTTGCCCCTGATTACAAGTATTGAGCTCTGAGTTATTAAAAACATGATAATACAAACATACAATTATGGTCCGAGGTTTTTAGTGCAGATTTGACTCACAACCTTCTTTGTTGGCAGGTTGAACGAGGCTCCGGTACGAGGGTACAGCAGAGACGTTGGGACCAAAACCACCCTGAGGATCACATATCCAGAGGGGGCCATCCAGAACCCTGAAAACTATGAGAAAGATTCCCTGTTTGTCTTTCTTGGCTTCAAACCTCTTGACTTCAGGTGGTTCAGACAGATAGTCTTCAAGGAAAATGTGGTAAGCAGATATTTAAATTCATTTTGTAGGGATTTAAAATAAAGACTGATGAAGGATGGATATTAGGTTTTTAGAAGTCAGGATAGCTGACAGTCAATACACTGACATCTTTTCAGTTTTTGGCTTAAATAGTGAAAAAGTGTCGACCGTGTTGGTTAATGTTTTCTTACTAACACAGTTACTTTCTTACTTTCTTCATCAAAGAATGGTTGTGCATCTTTCTCTGTTAAAAGTTGTTTTTTATTCTGAAATTCTAATAACTAAATCTTGTGTATTTGTGGATATAATAGTATGTGACACTCATCACTGAAAGAGCAGATTAATATTAATTTTCCTGACATCCCCACACTGTTTTTGTCAAGCCAACAGTGCAGCAGATTTCCAAACGTCCTCACTTTCTGTTCAGAAACACAAATAACACAAACCCTTAGGAGGTGTTTGATTCTCAACACKCTGAACTGTTGGAAACATTTATTCAGCTCTAAACACTTTTTGTCCTGGCAGTTATTTACRTAATTACAGGATGTCTTTCCTCTAGACGCTGCATGTCATTTAAATGAGACAAAAATGTACAGGATGTGGTCATTTCAGTTTGTGAAGGTTTTGTGAATTGGACAAATGTGAAAAATCTAGAATTTGCTCCTGAAAAAGATGCACCAACATTAGTAAGTTTGTACTTCTGTACACCAATTCACACCACAGAGAGTATTTATAGGACTTGCTCCTCCTCAAATTTTTTTGTAGATTAGCTTTTAGCGGGTCAGTCAGAGGTCACCTTGAATTTGATACATGTGCCATACGACATGAGAGCATAAAGAYGGTTTGATTAAATTATGTAGAGTCAGTTTGTGAAAAGTTATTAACATTGTTCATTTTCCTCCTCTTACCTTGTGTAATAATCCATTTTTGTCCCTCAAGAACATTTTAATACAGTCAAAAGGCATGCCTCCCCTAATCCCAGGGGTCAGATTAAGCTGCAGAATTGTCTGAACTTTATCATTTTAGGTATTAATAGAACACAGCTAATCATAAGGTTTTTTGAATTCTTTCCAATTATTTAAAAAAAATCTTTCACAAGTATTTCTATTCTGCTTTCTATCTATGAACAGCCTTTTGTTGGATAATTGTGAGTCCAGTAAGATTTTCTTAGTAAAAACTTTGGGTTAGAATGATGAGCCTGAGGCAATGCTGGCATCCGCATCAAGCAAACTTTATTTAGGATTTATTTGACAAGAATTTTCATTTAGAAACGTTGTTTTTGGAATTCAATAGTCTAATGTCTAAATGTTAGTTTCAAGCAAAACTTTGCTCACCTAGCGTAGCATGCAATTGTGTAACGTTATCAATGTCACTGCTATATTTGATACTATACAGATGTCTGAGGTACAGCAGGTAAAATAAGTATTGAACACGTCACCATTTTTCTCAGTAAATATATTACTAGAGGTGCTAATGACATGAAATTTTCACCCAAAGAAATCAAACCATAAATGTCCAGAAATGAAGTTATTTGTAATAATGTGGAATGGCAC
>NW_013953033.1:96477-98994 GCF_001266775.1 Austrofundulus limnaeus
GCCTCGCACCGAGGACCTATCCACGTCATCATTTACCCAGAATGCTTTGCTTAAAAATAAAATGGCCTCATCCATGGACTATATTTTTAAACTTTTGGTTTAAAAATTATAAAAGCTGAACAGCCTACAGTATTTTTACAGTTAAAATATATGTTTATCAAATAAAGTCTAATGTTACAACTAATCTGGGATCACTTTAAACTCCTCTGTTGTGTTTTCATGTGGACAGCCCAAACACAAAGCTTAGAAAACTGTATCTTACTCCCATTTCCTGCCTAAACTATGACCCAGCAACAAGGTATACAATATGTTTGTTTGGCAGATGCAATTTTCTCTAACACAGCAAATGCTTTGAGTACTGTTACAGTACAGTTTGTATCACTTTAATGAGCAAATAAACAAGAAAATTTACATTGGATAAAGAAAAAAAAACCTCTACAGTCTAAAATGTTTTAGCACTTTATTTTTGTTTACAATAGTTAAAATTGCAGAAAAAGACAAAACATCAAGTACAGATTTGAAAATTTGGGAATTGGGAATAGTTTTAAGAGACTGTCACTTATGTATAAATGTTACTCTTCCCTCCATCTCTTGCTGGATACTTGGCCTGAAATAATTTATGTCCCCAGATCTGGAGGAACATGACACCCAGTCTGCAAGAGTTCCATCTCCTCATCATTCTACAAAAATGATTTGGTTACAATCTGTCTTTWGGGTGAAATGCGCTTTATAAATATACTTTAGTTACTTACTTTCATATTATCTTATTTACTCACCTACTTAGAGTTCGAAACAGCTACTTCACATTGTCTTTTCTATTTCTGGTGTATTTTTGTGGCAGTATTACAGTGCCACATACAGGCCTGGCATAGTCACTGAAGGATTTGGATTGTTTTCAGTTTTTCCATGTGGATGAAAACATTTCTAGAAACGATGCAGTTTTTACAGAAGATTGTTTTTGAAAGACAACTGAGTTCTCTGCATTTCTGAATGAAAGATTTTAGATTATTTCAATGATAGTGCATATTTAAAAAGATGACCATTAAAGTCATAATTATTTTTTTGCAGTGTTAAACTCTTGGTTCAAGAGTCTTTTGTTAAACAGAAAATACAAGAATGACAAAGCAGTTTTTTGCCCAGCTGTGTGATTTTTTTTCAAATAACAGATGTCATGTGGAATTGTTACAAGGTGACTTTGATAAAATGGTTTTGTGTCAGAAAATGAGGATAAAAACAAAAGCATAAAGGACAAATCTGTTCATTTAGAGGATGGATAGGACAAAGAAAGCCAAGTTGAGTTTGAGTAATGGTGTGAATTTGGATTAAAGAACAAGAGAAAATGGATAACGAGAAAAGGGTTGGGGGATAATAGCTGGGGAAAAGAAAATAAGTGGAAGGTAAGTGAAATGAAGGAAAATAGCTTTGCTGGCTGATGGCCCCTTCGGTCTTTGATAGGGCCCAGATTTTTCTGGTGTCAGAGGGAGAGGACAGTGGAAATGGCTGCTTGGGATAATTGATCTGGCCCCTGGCGTCAGTTTTAGCCCTTTGAACTGCTGAGGAAGGAAGAATTTTTTGTGGGTTAATCATCAGGGGCAGTTTGCAAAAAAAAAAACACATTGAGCTAACATTTTTCTTGAAGTCCAGGTCCAATAAAATCAGTGGGACCACGCTTCTTTTGGCATCTCTTTATAACGTTCATCTAAAATCTCACTATTTTCATTAATATTTTATTTAATCTCTTCAGATGGATTGAACTATTGCACTAAAGGCCTTGCAACCAACAGAAAGAATAAACTGCAGATAAATATCAAACTTATTCTCAGCTGCAGTGTGGGAGAGTTTTTGGTGAAAAATGAAGTACTCATTCTGAGAGGAATGTTCCAGAGTTGGGAGAACACACAGAAACATTTAATAACCAACTGATATTTGGATTCCTGGTTGACTGGCAGGCTCTGTTTTTCTTCCATCTGTCTTCAGTTGGATCAGACTGTTTAGTCACTCAGATCTTAATTAATGAATGCTGGTCAGTTTTACCCCAGTGTTTCCCCTACCATTATACAGGCGGGGCGGGCCCCCCCGCCAACGAGACGGCCCGCCCCTCTAAGAATTTCACCGCATGTAGTCATTTTTATTTAAATAAGTCCACATCAAGTCCAGAGCTATTTTTTGCATCCCTCCATATCCACCTCTCGCCAAACTTGGGGAAAAAAGGGGAAACACTGTACCCTATACTGTCTTTATTTCCTACTGCAGAAAAGTGAAGGTAGATAATTGTGTTTCTGCCCACATCTCTGTGTCTGTGTGTATGTTTATGTTTGTTACCAAGTCATCTCATGAGCCACTGGATGGATTTATTGAAACTTCCAAAGAATAATCTTTTAATCTACCTCTAGTGATTAACTTTTGGATCCAGCCCATTTCAAAATGGCCACAGCCAATTGACCTTAGAAAACACAAAGATGATTACAATTCTGTAGATTTTATAGATATTGTGCCAAAAATTGGTGTGGTTGTAGC
>NW_013953033.1:99041-109053 GCF_001266775.1 Austrofundulus limnaeus
GTATATATATATACCTCTTCACACATGGACGTATTTCATTCATGAACGTTCAGATGTCAGACATGAAATCACGTGAGACTTATTGAGATCTCACAAGAATTCAGATGTCAGAGGAAAAATCTTGTGTGACCTCCAGAAATCAGTCATGAGTTCTGAGTAAATCAATATGTGAGGTGAGGAAGAAGCAATGTTTGATTGATTGTGGACTATTTTTAATAGAGACTAAACAATTCAAGATTACTTCAACAACGTCCAGCAGACTTTCTGTCATGGCAGTTTTGTCTGTCACCTTGCTTTCTGTTTGGCTATATGTAACATTCAACAGGCTGCAGCTTGTTTCTCTTCAGGGAACACCACACATGCTGGGATATCGGGCCAAGACGATCCAACATGTTGAATATCCTCCATTTGAGATTGGAGCGGTTCCAACATCCTTCCTATCCAACTAGATCACTCTTAACTCACCACACACGGCAGGAATATCTGATTATCTTGAGTCATCACGATAATCTGAGTGTCCCTACGATGGTCAGAAGGACAAAATCGGGCCAAAATTTGGCACAGTTATAGTGCTGTGTGGACCCGGCTTTAGAATTTGATAGACTCAATCAAATAAGTTTCTAATTTGAACAAATTGAATCCTGGATTGAAATTACAAATGTGGACTAGTTATGCTCATGTAGTTCAGTCAGCCATTGCACCATTCACAAACAAGAGAATAGTTCGATGTAGGGTCCAAATGATGCTCCCACTTTGTAGCCATCTGTTGACGTTCTGTCAGTTGAACTCATTTTCTTCATTTTACTTGCATGCACTCAGTGTACGCACATATCTCTTCGACCTTACATGCACTTCTGCAGGCAGAGGCAACATGTCTACCCCTCTGCACAAATCATAAAGTGCTTATTATTGTAATAAACACTGATCATAAAGAAGCACTTATTAAAAAGATTAGGTACTCACAGGTTGTAACAACAATAACTTGTCTCATCGGTAAGCATAATGGCTCAGTCATAGTGTGTAAATGTGCCAGGCAGTGGGTGGAAGAATAAGACCACAGTGATGTGTAAGAACTTGATTAAAAAAGATACATTTAGATTTTCTTTAACAGCTGAATGAAGATCCCACTTCTCCTGCAGTTAACGGAGGAACTTCTCTGAAAGCACTCTGCTGCTGGGAGTTGTTTGGGTCCTCCCTGAAGTCACCTGGGAACACGTGTGTTATAGTTTGACGTGTACCTCTCCATTTACATTGTCTACCTGTTTTTGTCCATGGAACATGCACTAAAACAAAGAATAAATTATTTAATAAATGAATGAAATATTAATTTATAACCCGTGAGACTGTAAGGAAGAAGCAGGTAAAAGATATATGGTTGGATATTTCTTTATATTCTTAGTATGGAGGTAACATACAAGAAAGTAGAAATGTGTTTAGGCATTGTGTAAATGTGTGTCCATGACAACAGTATGTTTTGTGGTTAATATTCAGTCTTGGCAGTAACATAAAAAGACCTGTAGGTCTGATGAAAGATCAGCATCATGTCTTCATTGTACATAGCTCATAATTATAAAAGACAAGTACAGTGAAAAAAAAAAACAACGTTCATATGAACACTTATTTTTGGAGTTTCTCCATGAAATTACAGTATTAATACATTTTGTTCTTTTACTATATCTAAAATAGGTAAACTTTTAACCCCTATAAGGGAACGTGCTCTGAATGTAGTGCATGGTGGTGTAAAGGAAATTCTTATCATGTAGAAACACACTTTTCCTCTGGCTTGTGGGCCGGCTGTAGCTGAGTGGTTAGGGGAGTCGTCCTGGAGCCGGAAGGTTGCCGGTTTGATCTCCCGTCCAGCCGTCTCAGTCGTTGTGTCCTTGGGCAAGACACTTCACCTGCCATGCCTCCTGATGGTGGTCAGAGGTGCCGCCGGTGTATGGCAGCCTCGCTTCTGTCAGAAGATTTTCTGCCAGGGCAGCTGTGGCTACGATGTAGCTTAGCACCATCAGTGTGTGAATGGGTGAATGTCTGTAGTGTGAAGCACTTCGGGGTCTGGAGGGACTTGATAAAGCGCTCTATAAGTTCAGTCCATTTACCATTTTTACCATTTGTATCTGTGGTGATACTGTGACTGGACTGTGGTCCATTGCAGTCTTTACATCTGTTAAGCCTGAAACATACTCGCTCCGATGCCGACGGGTCGATGCGCGGTCACGTGGTTGATGGGCAGTCGTTTTCGCACAGACTTTTCATAGTCACTGATACACCCCGCACTGGGAAACCCCCCTCCCACTGAACCATACATCACTGCATGGAATGTCCCCCGCAACAGCCGACAATCATTGCAGAAAAAAAAAGACGTCCCTCACCTGACGTATTTGTTCACATCTGTCCCAGTTCCGAATGCAGCAGCGCATATTAAGCACAAAAAAACAAGCCATACGTTTTTCACAGTTTGACTATCTTATAAAACTCTGCTTTCTAGTCTGGGAGCGTGTCGTTCTTTTTTCTTTTTGTCCGAGTGCAGCACAAACAAACATGCCCACAAACTTCAAGACCAATCACACATTACCGTCGACACGGGTGGGGGTCAAAAGGTCAAAAGTTCTGCCGGGGGGTTGTACCAAAAGGGGCTGTCGACACGACGCTGCGAAGCCCGGTGACGTAATTTTCGTCATTAAACTGCGACAACCCGTGCCAACGTCGGCAGTTCGCAGGAAGTATGTTTTCAGCTTAAGTCTAGTTTTAGTGTGACGTGGTGACTTGCAGGAAGGGGAACAACACTCTTTCACTTGACTTGTTACCACAAAAGCAAGTGGATGTCTTGTTTTTTGTTGCATTTGTTGCATTTGTTGCATGTTTGAGTGGTACAGAGCTGTATAAACATCTCCCCATGCTGGTTGTGTTTTTACATGCTGAGTTAAACGTCTGAACAGAAAACAGTTTAGGGAAGCGGTTTTCTAATCTGACATTTAGTCTTCTAACAAAACAAACAGCTTCTGCTCATTTTCACATTCCACACTTGAGTGAAACATTTCAGTCAGTCCAGGTTTGTAAAGTCAACTTTGATTCTGATCAGTTTTCCCTCGTATCTACACCAACTCTCCCAATCTCTTTTTTTAGGCATTGTTCACACTGCAGGCACATGTGGCACAAATACATTAGTTTTTGTCACTATGCCACATTTCTGATGTCAAACTGACTTTGAACACTCGTTTCATCAAACTCTCAACATCACTGAGGTAGCGACGTGCAGATCGATCCAATGGTACCAACCTGATGCAGTTTCAAGCACAGAACGCACGTCTTCAGCAGCTGTGTGAAGCTGACACCCCACCCACACAGAAAAACAAAACAAGTAAGCGGATTGGTTAGTGCTTCGTTTGTGCAGGTTTGTGCAGTTAAAATGAGCGTTTGTGCTGTTATAGTTTTTGAGATATTAAGCATTATGTCTTTAGGTCATTAAGACGTAATCATCCCCCCCAGCAAGCTCCGAAATGAACCAAAGTAGTCTACATTTTTAGTGCTTCGTTTGTGCAGGTTTGTGCAGTTAAAATGAGCGTTTGTGCTGTAATATTTTTAGAGATATTAGAAGTTTTTAGTGTAAGTCGATGACGTCATCGTGCCCCCAGGAAGCTCCGAAATGGTGACGTCATYGGGCAAATTTTTAACTTCAAATATCTCGAAAACAGAAGCTGCACAAACGACAGTTTTGACTGCACAAACGTGCACAAACCGAGCACTAACGAACTACCCCACTTAGGTTTTTTTTTGAAGCAATATGGGGTGATGGTGAACTGTAGATGACCAAATATATAATATTTAATATCTCGCAAACCAAAATTGCACAAACGACAATTTTAATGGCACAAACCTGCACAAACGGAGCACTAACCATTCAGACTATTTGATGAATTTTTTGACGTGGGTGGGGTGTCAGCTTCACACAGCTGTCTTCAGCTACAGAACACAAGTCCCGTTGCTTTGTCTATGTTTTTTTTTCATTTCCCATGTCCTGATAATTAATATTTTTTGATTGCACAAGACCTTCAGAATCACACATGCTAACATACGAAGCATGTATGATTACTTCCTCAAACATGTGACATCACTTCTTATTGTGTGTATAACCGGTTGCCTCTGATCTGTTACTGTTATGAAGTCTGAAGGAGATCCCGTTTTAATAATAATGTGATACACTATGCAACAAAAGACCTGAGCAAATAAAATCTAATGTAAGATCTGCAGTGTGAATGTAAGCCTTACATTTTCCCCACTCCGATTCACCCCACACACACTCAGGGACTGTTAGGGGAGGCACAGGCCATAGCTTAATTACCCCAGATCTAAAGTATTTAGATAGATACAGTGGTGACCACAACGAGTCACTGACAGCAGCTTTAACATTTCCTTTAATCTTGGTTGTCTTTACACATCTTATTCAGTTCATACATTCAGATTTAGTCTGTTTTAGCTTAAAATTATTGTAAGATAATGTTGGGATTTTAGCTGCTTCAGCACCCTTGCAAGTTACTGCAGAAATGTTTTCGTTTGTGACTATTTTCCAACTGGGCTTTGTCCCTCTGACTCCCCATGAGCAAAGTTCTGCTTGATTGCTGTGTTAGATGTTGTTTACACATGTGCTAAAACATGATTTCCACACTTGTTGATATCATCTTGGTGTCTTTAATTTCAGTTTTTGCCTTGAATTCACAGCGCTCTCTTGCAGTTAATGCACACGCAGACCACAGTTGTTTGTCTATGCGGAGTTATTTTTAAACAGAACCAGCGACGGATATACAGCTGGTGGTAAACACAAGGTTTGAAGGTGGAGTGTCGGTGTTCCATCTCTCTTGTTTGTTTACAGGAGCTTTCTCTGCTCTCTCAGGGGCGGAAAGATAAATGATGGATGCAGACAATTTGAGGAAGAAAGTACTTCTCCTTTAATAGAAATCCAGCCAGGGGTTGTACTCTGAAGTATTATGAGTCTAATTGTTTAAAAAYACTGCGCAAATCTTTCTCCGTGCCAGAAATCGAGTTTCCGAGAAATTACTGAAATATCTAATAGTCTAACATTGCAGACAAATCCAGATAAACTTTCTCCTGCCTATTTATTACAAGGCATTTGTTCTTGTTATTCTGTGTACTGGGGATTTTTTCTGTTTATAGACCTGTCATTATTACCTCAGAGTTCGTTCTAATTCTGTCTCTGGAAGATGAATCAAAGCACCTAGGCAATTCTGTTTTTAGGCTCAAACATGTGTGAGGAATCTCTAAATAGCGTGCATACATGCACTCATAAACATTTACATACTTGTAAACAGATTTTGAACACTAGCACACAAGATGAATGCTGGAAACCCTTCTCTAGTGTGTTCTGTTTTATTTACATCACCCACCGCCTGAAATCAAAGGTGGGCGATAATGTTATTGCCTTTGTGTGTATTCGTATTTGTACAAAGTACTGCAATCATGAACCAGTGAGAGTTTTAGTCATGTTCTTGCCAATTCATTGTATGTACATCAAAAGCCTAATTACTTTTTGYAATTAGGATTGTTTGTGTTGTGTTTGCCATTTTGAATATGATTGAYTAATCATATTCAAAAGTGCCACAACGGACAGATCTTAAAAACACACAAAAAAATGCATACATTGAGCTAAAATTTGGTGTGGTTGTTGCTGGGACTGATCCCTAACACATACTCTACTTTGAGCACTAACAGATTGAGCAAGACCATAGGGTATATAAACTATTTGGAATCAGTGCTGTCTGTCTATTAGCAAAGTATCTCATTAACCGCTGAACGGATTTGAATGAAACTCTTAGAAAATAATCATTAGATGTACATCTACAACAGTTAACCCTTTGAGACAGTCAATGTTCAAGCTTGCTAATCAGCTTTATCCAACAAAAATGGCATTTACTTAGTTGTACAAATTGTTGAGCTAAAATTTGATGTGGTAGTATCTGAGTTATTTACAACACATGCACACTGCCAGACATTTTACACAGTATTGGGAATAATGTTATTTTAAAGGTTTAACAAAAACTAAACAAATTTCATTTTTTTCTACTTGAGATCATTTTTGTCTAAAACTTTGGTATAAAAGGAAGTGATGTATGTAAAATGCATTCTTTCAAGGTACATGAAGCCTTTAATCATATATTGATTTAATGTAAAGTACCTTTACATGTTTCAGTAGGTGATTACATGGACTGGTGGGTTTTTGAGTTGGGCATGAGAGGGTCTTTCCCACATAGACTAAGTAGTACAGAGGTTTTAAAGGTTAACATTGTTTGCAAGTATTGGTACTTTTTTCATGTTTGCTGTCAGAAGACTGCAAAGACCAGACTTTTACACACCAGATAACCTCAGAGTCAGAAACTGTAAAACCATTGTGACCTCAGTAGTGGCAGAGTTTGTGGAATGTGTTAGGTGACACGAGACAAATCGGAGATTGCTTCAGATTCCTAGCTAACAAGGGAGGGTCAAATAACCAAAGATGTTGTGAAATTCACTGCTTTTGATCTCACCAACTGTAATCCCCTGCTGCGTACCCGACCTTTTCATTCTCTCTGAAAATGTTCCTCTTCATTGGAGCACGTAGGTGGTGAGAACCTGCACCTTATAAACTCAAAGACTCAGCGTGCTAAAGATCACCACACAACCTTAATTGGGGATTGTTCGCAGTTCAGGGCAGCCGTTTTTGGTTTTTAAATTGCTCGAAGTCGCCCTTCTGGAATCCAGTTCTCCTCATTTGAGTTATCCACTTCATAAACATCCAACACAACCACATCCTCAGCCAGTTGTTTACGGGACTGAAGAACCCAAATAGAAGCAAACTGTGTGATGGTTGCCTATCAAGGAAAGAAGCCAGTCTCCATTCCAGATGTATAATGAGATTATTGTGGAGAAAATCAAAAGTTGGCCCTTGCTTTAAAAAGGGACACATGCTGGGTCTGTTGACAAGATGTTTTGGATTCACTTCTTGTGGTTGTCATGATTGTGAAGTTTGTGTTTGCTTGGGATTAAAGGGCTTTAAAGCCACCTGTAGTAACCCAACCGATTTGAAACATGTCTTTGCTTTATCCGCCATGTTTGGGTCTCAAACATTTCTGCTACAACTTTCACTTCTCCCTCACGGAGCTTTAAATGGAGCTATCTGCTTTATTCGACACAGAGGAATGTGTTAGTTTAAAACAGAGTCAGGTTTCATTGGCTACTGCTTCAAGCCACAAAAAAATAAAAAAATAAAAAACGTGCTTAAATGTTTCTGTTTCCCGTTTAGGCATTTTATGTTTTGGGAAATATATTTTTAAATTTATGTACAGGAAAAGGATTCATGGCATCATGTCTTTCCCTAGCTTTGTTTCTACCCCAATCAAAATGATCAAAATGTGAAAGCAGAGCTATAATGTTTTTATTACTTTCTGTGTGCACAGATGTGTTTTTCCGTTAGAAAAATATCTAATGTACGAGTGAACGTAATTTATTGAAACTGAAAGTAACCTCTGATTTACTACAACTGAATAAATTTTGGAGTTGGTTTAATTTAAGGTGGCTACCACAACTAACACAAAAATGGCTTAAGCTCAGTCATTTTCACAGATGTTGAACTAAAATTTGATGTGATAGTAGTTGAAAATCATTTAATAAAAACTTTAATATTGTTTGGGATTGTGTTTACTATTATTGTCAAGTGTCCTGATGCATCTCAGTAATCCAGGTAAAAAATCAAAAAGAAAAAGTTTGTATAGGTCHTCTGGACGGGTTCTTCTYTAATGAAACGTTTCGTCTCTCCTCCAAGAGACTTCTTCAGTCTGAGAGTTTCAGGCWAAATTCAGGCTTTTGAGTCCTGCCTCCATGTGACTGATACTCACATCACATGGCTATGGTTCACACCTAATTAATACCTATTGTTAACAGGGGGTGGAGTTTTACTGCCAAAGGCAGCGCTGTAGGAGGGGGACAACTGAAAACGRAGGCCTCCACCTCTGTTTAATGATGGACGGTCTTTCTTTACAAAAATGGCTTCTTTTACTCCTCTCTCAAACCAACGTTCCTCTCTATCAAGAATGAGAACATCCTCATCTCTGAAAGAGTGACCGCTGGCCTGTAAATGAGTGAAAACTGCAGAGTTCTGGCCATTAGAATTAGCTCGTCTGTGTTGGGACATTCTTTTGAACAGTGGCTGCTTTGTTTCCCCGATGTATAACTGGTCGCAGTCCTCCTGGCACTTAACAGCATATACAATATTGCTCTGTTTGTGCCGGGGCACCGGATCTTTGGGGTGAACCAGCCTTTGCCGTAATGTGTTTTTTTATTGTCAAGGTTTGTCTAAAACAGCTACCACTCAGTTATCTCCCAATAAAAGACCTCTGACATGAAAAGGGCTGGGCGATAGACATTCATTTATGGAATGCTAGCCCCGCAAGAAGTACATTCATCATTTTTACTTTGTTTTTTCAGATAATGTTTTGTTATTTAAATAGCCTTTCTGTGTTGTTCCATCTACATCAGTTTTTCCATTCGTTTGATCTTTGGCTTTTCTCTGCTCTCAGTAGTCTCCTTGATATTGTCTTGGTCTAATCCTTTGCCTTAAGCTTGTCGTATTTGATGGTTTGTGTAGCTGTGATTTCTCATCCAGGTTTGAAATCACAAGACAAATACACTTAGCCTTTACAAAGCTTCAGCTCTCGATGACAACACTGGCATAGAGAAGCTCAGGTGTTTGTATACTCTGACATGGGCAGTAACGCTATGTTCACAAGTTTCTGGCTTATACAAACATTTTTTTTCAGTAAAGTGATGCCACTTTCAGAATTATGTTAACAATTTTGGGAAAAGGATTTCACAGTTATAGGAACTGACTGTTTTTTTTAAACAATTATCGCTTTTGTAAAGGAACACAAGCAGTTTTATCCTCAGCTTTTTTTAAGGCTCACTTGTTCCAAACCTTTGATTCATGTGGCTGTTTTGATTAATCAGTGTGTGAATGTGTGAAGGGTAAAGTGCTTTAGGGTCCATGTGGACTTGATGAGGTGCTATTTAAGTTCAAGCCATTTTACCATTTAATTGGCACTTTCCCATCTCAGTATCCCCCCCCCCCTTTTAAAATAGTGTAATGTTGAATATTGTGAGAACCAAAGAAGAACCAAAACTGCAGTGTAGATGAATTTTCTCAAAGATATTTGCATAAACCTGAACCATCACATCTTAAATCACACCCATACAACAAGGGTTAGAGGAAGGGGTTTGGCCAGTGTGCTCATTAATGTTTGATATAAAAATCATTTTGTGAGATTGTACGGGGCAGCTGTGGGTGAGTAGTTAGGGGAGTTGTGTCCCAATGAGAGAATTGGTGGTTTGATCCCCCCTGCAATTTAGTCACATGTCAAAGTGTCCTTGGGCAAGACACTGAACCCCACTGCCTATGATGTGTGTCACATCCTTCTACCAATATGTACAGTATCTGGTGTCCCTCCTCTGGACATGTCCATAGCATCTCATTCTGGCCTCTCTAACTTTATCTCCCAGTAGTTCAAACCTGTGCTGTACCTCTGACAGTCTTATTCCTGATCTTATCCGTCCTTGTTTCTCCCAAGGAGAACCTCAGCAGCTTTAGCTCGGACACTTCCAGTTCTATCTCATGTCTTTTTGTCAATGTCTCCAAACCATTCAACTTAATGTAGTTGGTCTCACTGCTCTCTTGTAAACTTTTTCTTTGACCTATGCTGCCATACTTTTGTCAAAAATCATTCTTGAAATGTTTCTCTATCCACTCCACCCTGCCTGGACTCTCTTCTGYGCCTCTTTACCACACTCCCCGTTTTCGTCAGATTTCCTATTTTTTGGAAAAATTCCAACAATTCAAACTAGATACCGCATAGTGGTAACATAATGACCCCCGTACGCACAAATGCACCAGAACTCAGAAGTCTTTATTCCTAATAAATATCACTCTACTAGGTGCATAAATTGTAGTGGTTTGGGTGGGGGTCTTTTC
>NW_013953033.1:109228-110882 GCF_001266775.1 Austrofundulus limnaeus
TATATATACCGTATAGCCCCCCTAAAATAGGCCTAGTGATGCCACTGGCTCTATGAAACAAACGGTTCCCAAAGATCTGGATCCCTTCAAAGAGCCATTTATCTCTAATTTATGGGCATTTTTTCATGTCCTGACACCCCCTCTTTAGATTTAGCCCCCTCCTCAAATATGGGGTCTATCATAAAACCGTTGGCTGGTGCAGTGTAGGTCAGACTCATCTACAGTCCTGACTCATTTCATGTTGATCGGTGCAGCTGTTTTTGTGCTACGGTTGACCAAAAATGTCCGGAGTTGAAAAATAAACAAATAAATAAACTGTACGAAAACAATATGACTCCTGCTTACGCTTCGCGTGCGGGGGTCATAATAATTTTATCCGAATTGTCCACTTAAAGAAACTCTTATTTCATTCACATCTTTTATAAATCCCACCCTCAGATCTTTTATGAGTAATAAGAAAATCTGAACAGCAATGAAACTGACCATATACTGAATTTTCATTAGAAAATGTACATTTTAGATTGAGGTTAGCAGTTTTTTTTTTGTTTTTAAGTTTAATTATCTATAAACCTTCAGTGATTTTGCATTCTTTGGACTGAATTTTGCTGCCCATTTTGTGGTACTATTTTCTTACATTAAAAATAATTAACACTGCCTTTTTGGGATTGATATAACAGGTGCTGTACTGGATCACACAGCCTCATGAATATATTTATATCTGATTTTTCAGCCCAGTTTAACCCCAAAGTTATTGCGAGAGAAGGATAAATAGTCATTTCCTCTCCAACCATAAACCATCCACAGGCCAGCCGTCCTAAGTTACACAATTATGTTCACCTTTAAGCATGTCTGTCAGTGTTTAAGAAGTAAGGAACATTCTGGAACTTCCTGTCTGTCTTCAAATGCCACTGTTGCAACTGTTTATCTTGACAAACTTTAAGCCTTGCCAAATAAGGTTTAAGTGAAGTTTATCTTAAGTCACCTGTCATAAATGTACATCTTGTTACTAACATTTAGACAAAAACACAGAATCTCAGTTAAGGTCACATTAAATTTATTTATTTACTTATTTGACAGCTAAATACTCTGCTTCACAGCACCTTGTGGGAGGTTTCAGTTGACTTTTTAATGTAAGCAACTTCTTACATTCCTTAATCTAATAACAGCACCCACAGCCCCCTCCTTAACAACAGCCCTGAATCCTTCCATGCTAATTGCTCTTTCATTCTGCAAAGCCACCTGTACTTGTCTGAAACTCTTCAAAAAGATCCCCACCCTATGACTGTGTATGTACATGTACACAGACCGTCTGTGTACATGTTAGGTCATTGCTCTGTAAAGCAAGGGGTGTGTGTTATGTGTCAGGAGCCTCTCTTCTTCCTAGAATAAAGGGGGAAAAATGCATTACTCTCTTTATTCAGTGCACACAGACATGCACACATCCAAACAGCTCCACTAAATAGATTCCTGGCAAACATAAGCTGTGTTGACAAGAGAGATGAGCTRCTGTTCCTGTTGCAGCTTGCTGAAGGCACAGATCAAGCCTCACTTTCAAAAAGAGCCGCCACCATTAAAGCCGCAAAGTCAGTAGACTTGTTGCTACTGCATCTACCAACACTCACACACACACACACACACACACACACACACACAC
>NW_013953033.1:112025-114271 GCF_001266775.1 Austrofundulus limnaeus
GTCCATGCAAGCAAAATGTGACTGAAGACTGTGTGTCATTTTTTCCTCCATCTGCCACTGGCATTTCAGCTCTAAATTATGGCAACTTCAACAGGTTGTGGGAACAGAAGAGAGTTTGGAAGCCGATGAAATTGTTTATGTTTTGATGGAGAAGAAAATAATTATACAGCGGGTAAAATAAGTATTGAACACGTCACCATTTTTCTCAGTAAATATATTACTAGAGGTGCTAATGACATGAAATTTTCACCAGATGTTGGTAACAACCCAAGTGATCCGTACACATTATTATGCACATTGTTACAAATAACTTCATTTCTGGACATTTATGCTTTGATTTCTTTGTATGTATGGATCACTTGGGTTGTTACCAACATCTGGTGAAAATTTCATGTCATTAGCACCTCTAGTAATATATTTACTGAGAAAAATGGTGACGTGTTCAATACTTATTTTACCCGCTGTATCAGCCAGTCAAGCACACAGAGCTAGTTTGTTGCATGTTTATAGACTTTTACTATAATATTTTACCCTTTGAGTTATCATCATCTAGCTGTTCGTTTGGCTTCCCGCTCTTTTGTTGAATGGCTATATGACTGGTATTCCTTAATCTTTAAAAAAATCTTAACTTGAACCAAATTAGAGGGCTATCTTTGACATAAAGACAGCAGTGGCATTAATATCTTGGTCAAACTTGAAGTAGAAATCTTTTTATTGACTGCTGGTCATATACTTTGAGGAGGCAGAGTCTGAAGACCTGAGGGAAGATGTGTCTGTTCCCATGGCTGAGTTCACAAAGATAGATTTAAAAACTCCCTGGTAGCAGTGTGCCAGTGAACATTTACCCTGACATGCTGAAGGTTTTGGACATTGTGGAGCAGTCTTAGTTGATGCATGTCATGGAGGACTGACACACCTGCGGATTGGCATGCTGTAGTGAGGGTTTTTGTTTTTAAAAACAGGGACTTTTCAGGTTCTCCAGTAAAGTTTACTCTGAATGTTGGAGAGGAAGCTCAGATGGTTTGCAGTTCTTCAGATTTAGAAGTAATAGTGTGGTTTTCATCTTGATTGTGGAACAGTGGGAGAGATGGGCTATTGGGGTTTGACTCTCCAGTTTGGATGTGTCTTGTAGATCTGGAGAAGGCTTATGACCCTCTACGTCAAGACATCCTGTGCGAGGTGCTGTGGGAGTGTGGGATGCCAGGGCTGTTTGTAAGGGCTATCTGGTTCCTGTACAACTAAAACAGGAGCGGTGTCTGCATCCTTGGCACAAAATTAAGCTTGTTCTCATTGCAGGTTGGACTCCAGGACTGTTTGTAGTGTGCATAGACAGGATTTCATGTCTCTGTTATGATGAGGAGGGTGTCTGGTTTGTCAACCTCGAGGTCTCACCTTTACTTTTTGCAGATGATGTGGTTCCATTGGTGTCGATAGTCTAAAGATTGTTTTGGAACAGGCTGACTGTTGTTTTACTGTCAGCCTTAAGGCCACCACATAGTCGGGCATACTTCGTTCTGCGGAGGTCTGTGCGGACTCAATGCGGACTCGAAGCAGCCGTCTGCCAGACTGGTCCACAGTGTTAAACAATAAACTGCCCGGCGAGTTCACGTTGAACTGATAAATGTCTTCCTCATATCATTTTCAAAACATGAACATTTACTCAGTTTAGCAGTTCTCTGTGGTTAACTAGCTTTTTAACTTAATGCGACACTATTTGAATTGGAGTTTTATTTGTGCACCCACAAAATCACCGTGTACAGCTCCCAAAATCCTGGGCTGCTTGTGACCAGTCACAGAAAGACCCCTTTCACATTAAATCAGGTTTAACCCTTCTTGCATTCATGATGATTGAAGACCATGACGTTGCTTGGGGATGGGGAAAATGTCAGTCTGTTACTATTATGCTTCCAAGCCACCATTCAAAATAGCAATGTTACTGTAATAAAAAAGTGCATAAAAGTATAATCCGGCAATGGAACTTCATGTTGTAATGCTGTGATAGCAGGCGGTCAGTGCGACCAGGCAACCATGGCATTTAGAATGGGAGATGCTTGATGCACAGTTTGTAGTGTAATGTAATGTGTAGGTCTGTCATGATAAGGCTTTAAAAAAATCTTACTTTCACAGGACATAAAAGGGTGGACACAAATTTACCCACATGTATATATGTGTGTGTGTGTGTGTGTGTGTGTGTGTGTGTGTGTGTGTGTGTGTGTGTGTGTGTGTGTGTGTGTGTGTGTGTGTGT
>NW_013953033.1:115041-119679 GCF_001266775.1 Austrofundulus limnaeus
CAGTTTACCAAACAGTGAAAGTGTAAGTTATCTAAGTTGTAGAGCCAAGAGAGGGAATTGGAATGAAGCCAAAGTGTAATCTTGTCTCTATAGTTTAGGAGGTTGAAATTGGTTATTGAATCACACTTTGTAATCATTTTTCTTTCTGTGAGTGTCTCATTTCCGTGACATCCAGTGGGTGTTGTTGTAGAGCTGAGTTAAACAAGTGTTTCACTAGCACGACATGACCTGATTCAGGCGGTGTCGCTGGCCCGTCTGACAGGTTGTCCTAGCGATTGATGATGATTGCCCTGTGTAAAAAGACCTGGGGCCTTTCAGAACACCCTGAGGTCAGGGAGGGGTTTTAACCACTTCCTTTCCAACTCCTTACTTCAGTGCAGATGTTAGCTAGAGGTACAGTTTGAACTTGTGTGATTTCAAATCTGCACATCTTCTAACATAAAGAAACTTCATTTGATGAAGGATTAACTGAAATTGACATTTTTGTAAAATGCTTTGATGTATTTAGCTGTTTGACTGTATGCACATTTATTATACCTGTGCCTAGTTCATGTAAAAATTTTTGGTTGAATAAACGTCACGTAAAATTTAAGTCCTAAACATTAATTTTATTGTGTGTGTTGATGCTGTACAAATAAACTGRCTGAATTAAAATAATGGAAATCAAAGTCAATGCAAACATTTTATAAGAAAATCTCATTGTAGATCATTGTTTTAGTTGGTTGTGAAATCTGTGTTACACAAAAATGGCATTTGTTAATAAAATTACTTATTTTGTTGGGAATACTTTGACTACGTTGAAACATGTATCATGTATCTGTTTCAGATAATAAAATCTTTCCTACATCAGTCAAACTGTGAAGATGGTTTCTGCATGGCTGCAGAGCAGCTGCGGTCATGATTACTGATGCCCTGTTAGAAACCTTATTTTATCCATTAAAGGCCAAAAAGGCATTTCCTTAATGAATGGTAGAGGTGGTCTGGCTCATGGTTTGTGCCCATGTTTTATGTCATTGTTAGAAAAAGATAATCATACTTTCATTGGTTGCTAGATTAACTGACTGAACTATTCCCAGTGGAGGTGTCATGTGTCAGTTTTCTATTGCTTCTTGCAAAGACAAAATATATAGTCTACCTCTGATGTTGAAGATGACTGACGTGCAATCTTCTGTCTTTGTTTCTTCTTCAACTTTKAAGAGGGGCTTGGATGGTTTCTGGAAGTCTGTAGCCCACCATGTGCCTCGGGATCCGACAGAGCTGAGAATCCTCAATCCTTATTTTATCCAAGAGGCTGCATTCCAGTTTATAGGCCTGCCATTCAACAATGGATTAATGGGCAAAGGGGTAAGTTGCAACACTGTCACCAACAATGGTAACAATTCTTTTAATTGGATTCTTTAAATACCTTTTTTAAACTTTGAGTTTTATTAAAAGGAGCTTAAAAAGTAAATTAAGAATAAGATGAGTTCTAACATTCTGACAACTTTCTTAATATTTAATTGATCCTGATTTTTTTGCGTACACAACCTTAGCTGGTGTATCTGAGCACAAGCTGTCCATGGCACATCCTGAAGGGATGTCTTCTCCTCTTCAAATATTCTAGGTGAAAATCTCATGAGGGAGTTGATCCAAAAGCTTGTCAATGACTAGGGCTGCCACAAACGATTATTTTAATAATCGATTAATCACCGATTCTTTATTCGATTAGTCGACTAATCAGCAGCTGCTATTATATAACCATGGTTAGGTTTTAGCTATATGCTAACTAAAAATAATAGCTGTGGAAGGTAAGTTCTGCTCTGCAGATATTACACAGGTTTCTCTTTCATTTTCTTAAAATGATCCCACACTTTGAGCTCTGTTGTCAGGTAGCCATGATACCAGAGCCTGTCTGTATAATGTCTTGTGACGTCCACGGCTATCACTACTGTGCATGTGTGTCAAGGACAGAAAGGCAGATGTGGCAGTRGAAGGTGTCAAAGCAGTTTGAAGAGAAAAACAAAGTAAAGAACAAAAGAAAAAACGATTAATCGATTATTAAATTAGTCATCGATTATTTTAATAATCGATTAGTCGTCGATTAATCGATTAATCGTGGCAGCCCTACTTGTCAATACAAGATTCTAACTGGACAATATCTGGGTGGCCATTTCAAAAAAATAAAAAATGTTTTTGCGTTTACAGTCACTCATATTTACTGCCTTTAAAGTTTGGTATTAGATAGAGTTTCAGCTGAACAGTGAAAAAAAAAAAAATCAAACAGCCGTTACGCATGCAGCTGCCTGTAGCAACACATGTACAACTGAGAAAGTAGAGACAAAGAAAAAGCTTGGTTTATACTTTGAGTTGCACGTTTCCCTCTGCTGAGTGACAAAAAATTGCACAACTTCCATCTGCTCTCCCTCTGCTATCCCCCGGTGACAGGATTGCCCCCAGTCAGAACTGTCAGATGTGGACCTTACGGCTCGGATTGTGTGACTGGTTTAAACTTCTTGGTGTGTGTGTGTGTTCATGAGGAACACCGCAGCTCTCCAGCCTTCTGCAGCTTATTTTGTTTGAAAGGATTGTTTGTCTGAAGCCAGTTAAAAGCTAGAGAAGCAGCTGATTTTCAGATTGTCACGTCTTTTTTTCCATCACCAGTGTTAATTTTTTTTAATATTTCCACCGCAGACTGTTCTTCACCCAACACAACACTGATCACTGAGGGATTAAAATTTATAAAACACAATATCCAGCCATCTTTATCGCTGCTTTTGTATTTATATGAGGTGTGGGAGGGCAGAGGGAGGATCTATGATAATTAATATTCTGCTGCATCTTCAGCTCGTTTATACTCACTCAGGAAAATGACGTTCAAAATTACGCAAATCTCCAACCCCTGTCTCACATCTTACTGAAGTATCATCCAAGTTTAAGCAACTGTCCTCTGCTAGGGAAACCTTTTTTGTCTTAGGCCCACACAGAAATTTATTTATCTCTTTTGTAAATGTTTAAAATAGTTTTATTGTTTCGGCCTTGCAGATACAGCATTTCAAAAGCTCTTAAATGCTGTTTTTTTTTTTATAGAAAATCTTTAAAAGCAGTCATTGCATTTTTTTGCAGACAGTCATAACAAGCCTCTGTGAAAACTATGATGTTATAGCTTCACCTCTAATCTAATCTACAACCTAAAACATGACAACTATAACAAGAATGACAGATTACCTACTGGAATTTGTGCCACAGATGAATAAATGAATCCTGTCAATGATTAGACAAGGCTGATAAACAGTCATTTTTATTGAATAGATCAGAAGAAAAAACATTTATTACAGCGAATCATGTAAGGCCTACAGTGACTTTATCACCTATTGAATTATCAACAAAATGAAAAGAAACGTTAAAGAGAAAAACTAAATTATTGCATTGTTCAAAAATGGCATGTCAGGGCTCTAGAGTGCAACTAATTTGGTCGTAAATGCGACCTGATTTCCTAATATTGTGACTAAAAAATGTCCGGTCGCACTGGTGCGGCCAATCGTTCGAGTGGGAGGGGGAGGGGTCACCCGCAGGAAAAAAGTTTCCATGTTCCATAAAAAATAATCCAGCAGTGGTCGCCCACCGACAGTCTCATCTCTCCTAATAACACTGAGCTCTGCTCGCGGCTCCGCYACACACCTCCTGCACACACACGTTTGTTGTTCTATCCTCGTGGGGACTTTGTGGCTTCCATTCATTTCACATCAGTTCTACAGCCAACCATGACCTCCAAGGTAGACTACACACCTGACCCAAACCCTAACCTCACCTGGCTGGGTGTACCGGGGAAATGGTCAATAATTGTCCCCACCATGAAGCAAAACCTGTACACACACATGCACGCACTCATAGCGAAACAACCGTAGGTTTTATTTTATTTTTTTACCCAGATCGGAGTCAGAAAAACATTTTTTTCTTCTTAACCGTGGAGATGAAAACAAGATGTGGACGGTTACTCACTCTTAAGTCCTTCTTGTTAATTAACCAGTCGGGGTCTGAGCGCTGCAGATCATTTCAGCAGGACGAGGAAGCTCACGTGTATGGCAGGCCAGTTTTACACTTAATCGGTTTCACCACACTTACATTCCAAGTATCTGAAATAGGTTCTTCTGGGTCTCAGGAGGATAAAACTAGTTATATTAGATATTTAAGTGAAATAATATTATAAGATTCAACTAATGATGAAATTGCAGACTTTTATGTGTTATTATTTAAAAAACAATCTGCGCAACCTTTTAATAAATATCAGTAATATTTCCGTTATTAATCAATATTCTCTGTTCATCATTCTGGTTTATCCAAGGCCAAAGATCCATAGTTGTCCATCTGAGGGACAGGTGTCTAAAAATAATTAACCATGAAATGTTTAATATGTTTATAAAATGTTCAGCTCTTAAACATTTGCACTTAGAATTTTATAGAATCACTTTAAATACTTTTCAGTAACTTAAATGTCCACAATTCTGGTTCAAATAAAGAACTTTATGTTTACTAGATTGTGAACTAATCAGTGTGCATTGCCAATGCAATGCACACTATTGTGATTCGTTTCCCATCCAAGTCATCTCCACTTTGCCATGCTTCTCCTCCTGCATACTTTGTCCTAGAGCTGCCATTGTA
>NW_013953033.1:121084-122609 GCF_001266775.1 Austrofundulus limnaeus
AAATCTTTTCAGGACCCCACCTTGATGTTTCAGGACCCCACTTTGGGTCCTGACCCCAACTTTGGGAAACACTGCTTTAGGGTCCTGCTTGTCACCTTGATTCCTGTTTCTGTTGCCTTCTTTTCCCTGTTTTTTGTGTGAATAAATACATTGCTCTAAATAGTTGTTTACAAGGATATTTTTGAAATAATAAAATTAAAGTTTTTTATGTTCTTGAATTATTAATAATAATAATAATAATAAATCTTTCAAGATCTCCCTACTCTGAGCAGCTTTTAGCTCGACTTCCTTCTGAGAACGTCTTCATGAATCTCCAGTCTTTGTCCTGACGACCACAACTCAACCCCACTTGGTCAAAACAACACACTGCTCCTTTAAGTTGTGTAAGTGGCTCATTGAGCCCTCCAAGGACTGGATGTATTTGTCCAACAAACCCCACTGATGTTCCTTCTGGTCAGCTGTGCTGCTGTGCAGCTCCGTGCACAAGGAACTGTGATGAAAAAGTTTGTCTGCAGTTAGAGCTGCAGCTTGTTTGTTGGCTCAAACAACACAGATCAGCCTCGGCTCCTCACATCGATCACTGAGCCTTGGCCACACTATGACCTCTTCACCGGCTCTTCTTTTTATTATTTTTTTATCAAGCCACTTCTGGAAGGTCCTGAAGATGGCAGACAGGGAAATTCCAAAGCAGACAGTCTTGTGAAAACCTGGTGTAGGAAACATTGGAGTTAAACTCTGACTTGCATGTAAAGCATTCAGTTTTTCTATCCACCTGTCTGTAATTATACAGTTACAGCTGATCAGGGTTTAACACAGCTTCATTAAATTGTTTGTTTGAACTTAAATTAGTGTATTTTTGGTTGTGAAACATGTTTCTGACAGCCCATCTGTGCACTACTTTTACAACACTCGTTTTGTTCACTAACAGAACAAAATGTTGAAAATCTCTGCTTTCTGGAGTCTTTTAGAAACTTATGCTTTATTTTATGTGAATTGAATGTCTCAGATGAAAGGTTTCTGATTGGGGGACTGAAAGTATTTACCTGAGTTCCCTTGTAGCCTTTGGTTCTTCATCTCACTGTTGCAGTTTACCTGCAGCACTTTAAACTGCAGACACAAAGAGTGCATTCTTACCTGCTGAAAGCCTCGTGCCAACTGGTTTCTGCAAAATAGTTTTTTGTTTGAAGGGGACATATTATGCAAAACTCACTTTTTTACATTTTTATGCTTCAGTTTGTGTCTGTACTACTTCCAGAAACTGTCCAAGCACCAAAAAATACTCCCAGTTGTTTTTTGACACTATATAAATGTTTTTTAGGTCGTATTCAGACCTGATAATTTGCTCCGCTTTAAACGAACCAGAGTTCGTTTCCAGCGTTGGTCCGGACCTTTTCTGCAGGTGTGAATACACTCATGTGAACTCTGGTAACCGGATCAAACAACCGGACCGAGACCCAAACAAACTCTGGTGCGGTTCACTTCAGTTCTCTTCTGGTGTGAATACAGACCGGACTCTAACCGAACC
>NW_013953033.1:123025-124060 GCF_001266775.1 Austrofundulus limnaeus
CTTTGTTTACAAGTTATAGTTCATTTGCAAAAAAACACAATGTGAATGCAAACTGCACCAAACGAAGAAAAAAAAGTCCATTTTTGGTCCGGACCAAACAATTGGACCAAAGGACTTTCCTGGTCTGAATACAGCCTTAGTGTCAGTGAATGAGCTGAGATTAGGTACCCTGTGTTCTACAAATATACTTACAGGTCCAGATAGGAAGCTGTCAACTGAAATCTACCTTTTCTGTGGAGTGGTATTGAATGGTATCAGTGCTGTGGCCTTGTTGTCTCCTTCCAGCACATTCTTCTCCTCCAGTGGGTGATGACTGGGTGTGTGCGTTCTTGATTGTCAGATGAGTGAGTTTGGTTCTGTGGCTGGAGTTGTGGCCTCCGTCTGTGTTTTCTGGCTTTCCTTGTGCTTCAGGTGGTTGAACAGGTTCGTAGTGTTGGGGTTAGCTGCTCTGTGCTGCCTTCTGCCATTGTTGTTTTATTGGACTCTCATGTGCACTGATAGTGACAATGTGTCACATACAAAACAATACCTGATCACAAGGCACTAATTGCAGTAATCACCAAGTGGAAAATATTAATTGGTGACAGTTTATCTGACACTTATTTGCACAAAATACATTTTTGCACAACCCTACTGTAAGTAGGTCTTAACCACCTGCCACCAAAATGCAAAGATGTTTAATGATGTTTTTACCTGTGTGCATGTTGGCCTGGTACCAAACTACTTCCTGAACCACTTGAACTTTTTTAATGAAATTTTCAAAAAGYAATGATTAGATGGTTAGAGCTAATTCAACATGGCTTCCACAGCCAACTAACTGTAGAAAGCACTAAAACATCTAAACCCTGTTATTTCACATCTCACAATCTTGAAGTTATTTTGAAGATATGACTAAAAGAACTGAGTTCTAACAGGATGTTGGTCTAAATCTTTTTATTTTATTTTATCTTTATTGATTTTCAAGGAAGTATTATTTACATCAGAGATTCTTAACCTATGGGCCGCGGCCCAATTATGGGCCGTGAGCGCCACCTT
>NW_013953033.1:125325-131426 GCF_001266775.1 Austrofundulus limnaeus
ATATATCGGGATATATCGTATCGTGACACCTCTGTCATGATATGTATCGTATCGCCAAATTCTTGCCAATACACAGGCCTAACCTTGTGTCACTTTATGTTCAATAAACTGGGCCCTGAGGTTAAAAAGGTTAAGAACCCCTGGTTTACATCATCTTAGATCTCTACATTCCACAATTAACTTTAATATTTAAACAAGGGGGACAGGTAGATCTTTGCATTGTAACAGTCAGATAAAAATGCAACTTTCCTTTTCTAAGAGAGATTTTAAAGTAGGTAATAAAAGAAAGTGTGATAGAATAAACAAAGGAAAAGATTAAGTGTAAAAAGATTACAAAAGAAAAAAATTAAGTACATCAACAAAAAAACATAATATAAAATAATTATTATGTATGGTTATCTTAGGGGGAGTGGATTGTCGAGGAGATTTCTTCAAGCTTAGTCTCTAAAAATGAGATGAGATCTTTTAGGTTTTACATAATCTACCCAGATCTGCCACCACTGACTGAATTATTCAGGCCTGTGATTGAGAGAGGCTGTTATTTTTCCATTTTATAAATGTTATGTCGATCCAGTCATCTAAAGTTGGTTTGTCTTGTAATAACCATTTTCTTGTAATGTTTTTCTTACTTGCTGTTAATAAAAGTCATCAGATATTTGTTTCTTTTTGAAGCTGCTGGAGGAATTATGCCAAAATACATAAACTTGACCTCCAAAGGAATGCTCTGCTTGAAAATGTCTTGTAAGGCTCCGTTTATCTCTTTCCAGTAATCTTTTATAATGGGACAGTCCCAGAAGACATGATAATGGTTTGCATTTTGATTTCCACATTTTCATCACAGTGGCATTTCTGAGCAGGTGTGATAAAAAAATCTCACCAGATTTTTCCATCCTAATTCTTGATACTGTAATGATTTATTATGTGTCCATTGTTTCTCCACATTACTGCCCGTTCCTCCTCTGTTATTATTAAACTGCTCTCTCTTTCCCATCGTGCTTTGAGATGTAGGGTTGAGTCGTTTTTAAGATCTATTAGGTTTTTATAAATAAGTGAAATAATTTTCCCTTTAATTTTTGATTTATAGGCATTAATGAAAATTTCTGTTAGATTTGTATTCTTGTCATTAGTTGGTTTAACTTTTAAATTGACAAAATTTCTTAATTGTAAATATTGATAAAAGTCCTGTTTGTCCTGAGAATATTTTCTCCTGAGCGTTTCAAAATCACTGAGGATTTTGTTGTTCATTATTGTGCACAGAGCAGTGAGTCCTCTGGATGTCCAGGCCCAAACCTGGCATCCAGTTTGTTTGTTGTGAAGTCTGAGTCATATGTAATCCATGTTATGGCTGCAGGTCGGTTTTCCACGCTATAAGGGTCGTTTTCATCTTGGTCTAAATCTTTAACATGAAAAGTGACGTGCATTCTTTCAAGAACCGCTAGGACTTTAAGTTGTTTGACAAATGTTGAAAAGAATTAGTTTTCTAAGAAACGATGTACAGTGTGTGTTAACATTTGTACATGTTCACTCTTATTGTGTGTTTTGAGAGCAGGAGGGGAAGATTAGGGGGAGCAGGAGGAGAGATCTGCCCTCTGGGGCCACCACTACTTCCCTGCATGAACTCCAGTCTGCAACATGTGTTGAACATGTGTGTGTGTGTCACACAGAGCTTTATGTTTGTGTTGCTGTGTCATACAATACAGGCTATGGAGCAGCAGGATTTGGCACATCCCTTCCGTTGACCACTCGAGTGTTTCTCTCTGACCCCTGTAGTGTGTGTTTATGTGTATGGAAATTAATGAGGAGCTCTGTTTGTTAAACTAGTGTTTATGTTGAGTGTGCACGGGGGCTTGTGTGTAAAGTCATCTGCACTGGAACACGCAGTAGGAGGCTGGCCAGCTGCTGGTCCGGCTCCACTTACCCTGAGGGCTTCAAATCAGGCTAATGATTTAAATGGGGCCTCCTTCGACACTCGCCGCTCCACCTGCATTTTCTTTTCCCAGCACCGCCTTATTTTCTTTTTTTTTTCCTGCAACAACCACACACGCAATCACACACAAAGCCTCTGTACACCTCAGATTTGTAGCAGCCCAGGGCGTTTAGGAAGCACGGTTCAGCCCGGTGGATGACTGTGCTGCTGTGGAGTCTGCAGGGGTCTCATCTTAGAGGTAACAGTTAATCAGCAGGCTCTCAGAGTCAGTTAGCAGCCCACCAGCAGAACAAAGCCAGAATACAGGAGGAACCCATGCATGTTTTCACTGCCTGATTATGGCAAACGTGTCATGATTACTTTACTCATTATGGAAACACTAGAAACGTGAGGCTTTATTGGTCTTTTCTGTTCTTCGTCAGGTTCTGATTCTAAAGGACCAGCAGCTCTTTTCTACTTTTCTGCTTTGAATTAGGAGTGAGAGCTAAAGACGCACTGCTGAAACATTTAAAGCATTTTCTRGAATCAAATCACAAGACAAAACTTGTTTTTGTAATCGTTGTAAGCCATAATTGTAATTGAAGATGCAATGGTTGCAGCTGCACTGTCAGTGCAGCAGATGTGGTCTGTGGTTGTTACGGTTTGTTGCTTCGCAGGATTTATGGACTCGTTTGAGTAAAGTTTGTGACAGAATTCAAACTTGAACTGAAACAAAGGTGTTGAGCTTTTGATCACGTTGTTGTACAACCACAGAAAGAAAAACCTCCAGGAAGATCCTGTTTTACACTTTAAACRGAGATTAAAATCTAAATGTTGTTTCTAAAAAATCTCAATATTATTTACAAATAAAATTTTATTAAATTTTACAAGAGAGCATTTGAATTTATTTACAACAAATGCTTTTGCCTGCTTTTTACAAGAGGCTAAACATTTAAAGAAACTATATTGTTTAAAAAAAGTCAAAATAATCATTATAGAAAAAAGTCAGTACATTCGGGCATAAAATACCATAAAATGCCTTTAAAAGTACACAAATTAAATGAAGTACTGCTTTTGAACCCTTAAGAGTAAATTCACAAGCTTGGTCTATTTTTAAAGCTAATAATCTGAATTTTTAACTTCAGCAGTCATATTCTTTGTAACTGTAACTAGTATTTAGTATATTGAAGTAAAAATACACAAAAATCAAGATATTTTCTCCCTAAATTTTTATTTTTTATTTAAAAAGTATCACAGAATATGAAGGGAATGAGATATTAAGAAAGGATTTTTACTGGACTAAAATATTAATTCCCAGCTATTACCAGTTCAAATTTGGTAACAGTAGCATAAAATATGAATATTTGAGACATAGTACAATCCAACATGTCTCATTTGCATATTTGTACACTTGTACAATATGTCCAGACTGTACAATTAGTCTAAAACACTGTAATTTATAAATGCTTCACACAGAGACTTCACTCTGGGCTCAAATTAAAGATAAAACCCCACAAAATACATTCTACCATCTATATTTACTCACAGCATGATTAAATTAAAAAAATTAATATTCTGAAATATTTACACCAACTGGAGTACATTCAGCCAATTTCCACCACCAAACAGCCAAAACAAGAATAGACAAATATATCCTTATTTCTTTCAAAGCATTAACATTCCACACAGCTTATAAAACCACCAGCAGTGAAAAAATATTTGTTTTTCACTCACATTTGTTGCATATTTGTCCTCAAATATGACAAAATTAACAATTCAAAATGGCCGACCGGAAGTCTTTTTATCCAACATTTTTTTTACTCCTCCTGGCCACAAAAACCCCTCTTCCATGTCTTGAAGCACTCGAAACACTTTATAACAAATATATTTTCATCTTATCAGCAGGTTTAGTCAGCTAACTGGACAAAAAAACGATGGAAAAAAAACGTTTTCCTGTGAGCGTAGCTTTGTCCACTGAATGCAGGTATCTGCGTAAAAATGGCGACCATCTCCGTGTTTGGCTTGTGCTTCACCAAACAAAGTTCCCACCCCATCAATATATACATCAAATGAAAGGTACGGTGATTGGCTACACAGCTGTGGCATCAGAACGAAGCTCGGAGCTRATTGGACGATTCTACAGTCAATCAAGTCCAGGATGACGGAAACCGGAAGTTGGTCACTTCTCATATATTACTGGCTCTGGAGGGCCGATAGTAGGGGTGCAACAATACATGTACCTGTATCGAACCATATCGAACAATACAGATTTTAACAATTTACTTTATCAACTTGTCTTCTGAAGATGCTCTGTGTTGAAGGATCAGTGGATCTGTGTTCGACTACTCCACCTAGGCTGCATTGTGGAGCACAGATCCACTGAGAAACTTGCTGTTTCAGCAACATTTAATTTAAAAACTGTACTTTTGAGGTTAAAACAAATGTTCATAATTAATTTAAAGAAATTACAAGTTAAAAGGGGCATGGACATTTCTCTTTTTGTATCGAAAAAATATCAAACCGTGAGACTAAAGTATCGAACCGAACCGTAAATTTTCTGTATCGTTGCAGCCCTAGCCGATAGATGAACCCAGTTGGTCAAATGAGGTGTCAATCAAAAGAGGACRGCTTTGACAACCATTTTGAAGCATTGAACATGGAGATAGGTTGCTGAGAAATGGAGAATGACGGTTAAAATAAGAAGAAACTTAGAACGGCACGCGGGCGTTCTGCTGCATGTTTTATAGGGGAAAAAAGGATTATTTGTCCTGACAAAGTGAACGCCAATGTTCTCCTGAAGCAGACTGTTTGTTCTGTATCTGAGGGTTATGAGTCACTTTTACTGGGTTTACTACAAACTAACATGTAATATTTTCATTGGATGTAGGGTTTATGACTCCCACTGCAGCTGAACTCACACGTCTTTCAGTCCTTCATAATAAAAGTCTCAAACACTTTCACCTGCTGTTGACACCTAAATACTCTCAGTGTGCGTAGTTAATATACATTTTAGGCTGCAATATGAATTTTATTGAAAAACAAAAAGTTATTTACATGAGCTTCAACTCTCTTTGCTCACATTGGTGTCCTCCAGCTGAGACGACTTCTGTCTGTCAGGATTTCTCTTAAACAAACAAACAAACAAACAAAAGGTTTTCCTCCCAAATACTTGTCCCAAGTATAATCCAGATTTATATCCAGGATGATTTATTCCGTGATTTATCTCTTTATTTGATGTCTGTGTTGCAGAACATTCCAACTTTAGGAACAGTTGCTATAACCATGGCACTGCACAACTGTGACGAGGTGGCAGTGGCTGGTTTTGGCTACGACATGTCAGCACCTCACGCACCTCTGCACTACTACGAAAGTATCAAGATGTCTGCCATTAAAGAGGTAAGGATGTTAACACCACTTTCTTTTTTTATTATGGTTGTTTCCAAAAATCATTTTAATGTTATTTCATTAAAAAGGTTTTTGATAATGGTCAAATATCTTGTTGCTTTAGAGAACAGTGTGTTTTTATCTCTGTCTGGCCTTAAAGAAGGAGCTGAAAATAAAAGCTTCAGACGTGGATCAGTCAGGTCCATCTCTGGAGGCTGGGGAAATGTGGCCTGATGCAGCGACAGATCCTCTACAAAACACGAGCTGTTTGTGCTGATAGGGAGTTTTCAGAGATTTAAATGTTTCTCATCTTGTTTCTTAAAACATAAGATGTGACCTTTTAAGTCCCGATGAAGACYGAAACAAAGAATTTAAATGTTCAGGAAGGGCTGAGCAGCTGGGCAGTATGGCAAAAAAATGAGCATGACTAATTTTTCATATCATCCAATCTCAATCATTATCACCGTTATTTTATTAACCTAAAAGGTGTGTAATTATAAAGTGACTATAGCTGCAGAAAAACAAATAATGTCTGTTATTTCACTTTCACTGATATAACAAATAGCTGTGGTTCAGTAGAACATGAAATTATTTTTGGAAGGTATTTAAAATTATTTACCAAGAAAAATAAATCTCTGTGTAAATCATAGAATCTCACACTAATAAAGCTACATTTTTGTAAAATAAAAGTTTTAGAATTTAATTTCACATTAAATATGTCATAAAGTAACATAAACCCTACAAACGGCAGTCATTTGTGCACACTTGCTTATTGAATAAGATCTAAGCTCCTTGTTTACTTTTGTAATGG
>NW_013953033.1:132136-135943 GCF_001266775.1 Austrofundulus limnaeus
GTATTCAGACCTGATAATTTGCTCCGCTTTAAACGAACCAGAGTTCGTTTCCAGCGTTGGTCCGGACTTTTAGTGCAGGTGTGAATACACTCATGCGAACTCTGGTGCGGATCAAACAACCGGACCGAGACCCACTTTTTGAGGTGGTCTCGGTCCGCTTCCAAACRAACTCTGGTGCGGTTCACTTCAGTTCTCTTCTGGTGTGAATACAGACCGGACTCTAACCGAACCAACTGCATTAAACATGCACCTTTTTGGACTTCACAGGCCACTGTTGCTGAGCTAAATAAACTGAAATCAAACCTATTTCATCGTCTCCTGTTAGCAGCTCTGCTGCAGCATGTAGTGGGTCAGAACACGCAGAGCACCTCGTCTCCTTTGGGTCGCGGGACACATTTATTGACGTCGCTCCAAAATTAGAATATCATCACDGAACCACCATTAAATTAGCTGCTTCTGACATTTTAAATGCTATTGCAGTTGTACTATCAGTAAAAATGTGCGCATCAGAACTGCAGCATGCAGGACTTCCTTGTTTTCTTCTGGATCTGTGGCTCAGTCCCGCCCCCGTCTTTTTTTTGTCCAATGGGAGCAATGATCGTCACACTCGTGGCTTTGTTTACAAGTTATAGGTCGTTTGCAAAAAAGCACAATGTGAATGCAAACTGCACCAAACGAAAAAAAAAGTCCATTTTTGGTCCGGACCAAACAAATGGACCAAAGGACTTTCCTGGTCTGAATACACCCTTATAAAAGAAGTGGAGCAGGAGAAGGTGGATTTTGATTGGCTGTTGTCACGCACATTTCCACAAATTTTTGATCAAGTAAAGAAACTCACAGCTGATCACCGTGATCGTCCATCYGTCTGTCCATTTTCTTCCTCTTATCTGGGATCGGGTCTCGGGGTCAGCAGTCTAAGCAAAGAGACCCAGACTTCCCTCTCTCCAGCCACTTGGACCAGCTCCTCTGGGGGAGTCCCAAGGTGTTCCCAGACCAGCTGAGAGACATAGTCCATCCAGCGTGTTCTGAGTCTTCCTCTGGGCCTCCTCCCAGTGGGACGTGTCCAGAACACCTCACCAGGGAGGAGTCCAGGAGGCATCCTAATCAGATGAACCACCTCAACTGGCTCCTCTGGACGTGGAGGAGCAGTGGCTCTACTCTGAGTCCCTCCTGGATGACTGAGCTTCTCAGCCTATCTCTAAGGGAGAGCCCAGACACCCTGCAGAGGAAACTCATTTCAGCTGCTTGTATCTGTGATCTCCTTCTTTCAGTCACTACCCAAAGCTCCTGACCATAGATGAGGGTAGGAACGTAGACCGACTGGTAAACTGAGAGCTTCACCTTCTGGCTCAGCTCTCTCTTCACCACGACAGACCGGTACAACACCCACATCACTGCAGACGCAGCACCAATCCACCTGTTGATCTCCCGCTCCATTCTTCCCTCATTCGTGAACAAGACCTGAGATATTTAAACTCCTCCACTTGGGGCAGGACCTCCTCCCCGACCCGGAGACGGAACCCTACCGGTTTCTGGCTCAAGACCATGGTCTTGGATTTGCAGGCACTGATCCTCATCCCGGCCGCTTCACACTCGGCTGTGAACCGCTCCAGTGAGAGCTGGAGATCAGGATCTGATGAAGCCAATAGGACCACATCATCCACAAAAAGCAGAGATGGGATCCTAAGGTCACCAAAAAGGATCCCCTCAACACCTCGGCTGCTCCTAGAAATTCTGTCCATAAAAGTTATGAACAGAATCKGTGACAAAGGACARCCTTGGYKGAGTCCAAMTCTCAYYGGAAACRAGTCAGACTTACTACCAGCAATGTGGACCAAGCTCTGGCACCGGTCATACAGGGACCTAACAGTCCGCATCAATGGGCCTGGTACCCCATACTCCCGGAGTACCCCCCACAGGAGTCTCTGAGGGACACGGTCTAACGCCTTCTCCAAGTCCACAAAACACATGTAGACTGGTTGAACTCCCATGCACCCTCCAGGACCCTGTTGAGGGTGTAGAGCTGGTCCGCTGTTCCAGGACGAAAACCACACTGGTCTTCCTGAATCCGAGATTCGACTATCTGACAGACCCTCCTCTCCAGGACCCCTGAATAGACCTTACCAGGGAGGCTCAGAAGTGTAATCCCCCTGTAGTTGGAACACACTCTGCGGTCCCCCTTTTTAAATAGGGGGACCACCACCCCGGTCTGCCAATCACCGTAATCGACCTGAAATTTTTCACAATCGAATAATCGCCAAGCCCTGGGGCTGAGTATCTGTTGGTAAATGGTGATTTGTCAGATATGAGGACTGCAGGGTTTGATCTTCACTGGCTTGAAATCTACAGTAGTAGGAGGAAAAATTTCTGATATTTTGGACACTCTAAAATGTTGCTTTTGGTCAAGACATCTGTATCTGTTACAGTAACACGGTGTTTGGTGCCAGGCAGGATGGTCTGAGTGGGACTTACAGAGTCTGGTCCAGAACAGA
The DNA here is from genome assembly GCF_001266775.1 of Austrofundulus limnaeus. Taxonomy (NCBI): domain Eukaryota; kingdom Metazoa; phylum Chordata; class Actinopteri; order Cyprinodontiformes; family Rivulidae; genus Austrofundulus; species Austrofundulus limnaeus. The sequence continues at coordinate 134,629 of NW_013953033.1, forward strand.
GAGAATAGTTGTGTGGACAAACATGTCTTGTTGGTGTGAGAGGAGAATGGGCAGACTGGTTGGAGATGATAGAAAGGCAGTAGCTCAAATAACCACATGTTATAAACAAAGGTCTGCAGAACACCATCTTTAAACTCACAGCACGTCCAAACCTTCAACAGATAGATGGTCTACAGCAGCAGACCATAACAGAACCAGTTCCTGTGAGCTAAGAATAGGAAGAACAGTTCTCACAGACTCACTACAACTGGAGAGTAACACATTTCCTGGCATGACGAGTCTCAGTTCACTGGCCTCTGATAGTCTCCACCATGACTGGACCTTTGGGATGTGTTGGAACAGGAGACTCGTATCAGAGGAGTGCTACTGACACATCTGCAGGAACATTGTGATGCCATCATGTTAATATGGACCAAACCTCTGAGGAATGTTTCCAACAACTTGTTGAATCTATGACACAAAGAACTGGAGAAGTTATGGAAGGCAAAGTTTCAAGGTTTATTCTATAGGGAAGCAGATGTTTTATGTTCCCTGCAGTCACTGGTAGACCAACAGGTTCTACAGACAAATGTGAGTCTGTGTGACAGAAACCAGCTGAAGTTTGCACTAAACTGGCTTATTCAACATAAAAAATAATATGAGACACAGCAGGAAATATACTACAGGAAAGTTGTAACAACTCAAAGTGTGTTATTTTTTTGAATACAGTGGTGGGACCTTTAAAGAATTGCTTATATATTAAAGGCAACAACTTTCAACAAAAGCAAAGTCTCCACAATATAACAGATCAATGATGTCTAAGCAAAGAAGTAGTCCATCGTGGATTTGCTGTTAAAGCTGTTGAACCATATTTAAACTTACCGTATTTATTCAAGTATAATATGTAAAATTAAATCCATAAAATCATCCATAAAGTTGTGGGGTAGTATTATACTTGGTTAAATGTTTTTACATATGTATTTTAACCGAAATATCGGTTTCATTCACAAAATGCCTGAGTCCGGAAATGAGACCACGTTGTAAAAATCATTTGAAACGAGCTCACCTCTGACACTCCTCCATTTTTCAGAGTGAGATAATAACAGATCCAGGCAGGAGACATGATGTGGAAAAAGGTGGGGAAAAGCAGTCCTGCAGCTCAGTAATGATAACAAACTAATGACAGCGTGTGACTGAGCCGCTCCTCGAACAACAACAACAAAGACATGTTCGTCTGTAATGGCTGCTGTCTACTGGTGTTCTGAAAAAGTTTGTATCCCTGAAAAACGTTTCCCCACCAGAGGGGGCGCTCGTGAGTAGGAAGTAATCTGCTTTT
>NW_013953033.1:136863-142614 GCF_001266775.1 Austrofundulus limnaeus
GACCTATCCACGTCATCATTTACCCAGAATGCTTTGTGTGGAAATAAAATGGCTCCGTCTATGTAATATATTTTTTAATTTTTAGTTTGAAATTTATAAAAACTGAACAGCCTAAAGTATTTTTACAGTCTTTATTTTACAGTTAAAATATATGTTTGTCATATAAAGTCTGATGTTACAACTAATCATGGATCACTTTAAGCTCAAAAGGGGGGGTCGTATTATACATGAGATCATATTATACATGAGATCGTATTATACATGAATAAAGATGGTCGTTTTAACATTCTTCTTCTGTCCTTTGGTTTGGTTTTCCTGTAATTAACAAAGAAAATGTAAAATATAATGTTCTTTTATTCACCAGAGTTTTCAATGACTTGGTGTGTTTTAAAGGTCTTGCGCAATAAAATGAAAACCTGCAACAATTGTGTACCTTACATTTACCAGACCTGTAAARCACATCACAGGGTTAGTTTAGTAAAAGTCACTACAAATATCAGACATGCAAACAGAGGTGAATAAAGTTTCTTTGTAATAGAGAACATGTGAAACAATCTACTCATGTTCCAAACARAATAAAATTAAACAAAAAAAGCTAGAAGAGGTTAATTATCCAGAGTAAAGCAGTTTGGATATTTCATCAGTGGCGTTTGATCACCAGAGCTTTCTGTCTCCATCAGTCACGTGGTCGTTTCGGTGTTTACACTGAAACGCAGTGGAATTAGAGATGTCACCCACATGCTGACGAGTGTAAACCATGAGCTCAATATGTTGATAACCTTTCTCTAAACGTCTAGTGAATCTTTGGCATTTATTATCATCATCTTCATCAGGCATGTATTTGTCAGCTAATGAATGGAAATGATTTAGGCCTTGCTGTTTGAATGTAAAAAAACAAAGCTGCTGCCTGTCTGTGGTTCTCTCCTGGAACCACACAGCTGTGAACAGAGCTGTTCCTCCTCTGATCTAAGTGTACTGCAGCCCTTTATTCAAACGTTGGACACATTTGTAGTTGGTAACTGTTGTTTGAAATAAAAAAAAATTATGAATTTGATTCTCAGCTTTGATGGTGATGAATTATCACACAGTGCCAAAAGGCACTGTATGTGTTCATTTGTCTGTTAGCAAAATATCCAATGAAACTAGCCCCACTCAAGTTTGAAAGCAAAATATAAATCCTTAAAATTAAGTGATAGTGCACCTGTTGATGGCAGACAATAAAAAACTTACAGATTATTTAATAGAACTGTGTTTTTGGTGAAGTTTCTGCTAAATTCAGCTGTCTCTCTCTACATAATCTGTGATGTTTGGTGAATATTATTTTTCCTCTCATTTCTTCCAGTCTTGGACGCACGACATATCCAAGGAGAAGGAGTTTCTTCGTAAGCTGGTGAAGGCCAACGTGATCACAGATCTCACCAAAGGTATCTGAGTTGACACGCACCAACAGCCTCCCCCTGCTGATCCCAACGGACCTGAAGACTCAGTTGTGGATCAGACTGACTTGGGGGGGGGAGAAGCTGTCTGCGAGGCCAGCTCACTACCAGGGTCTCTACATCCAAGGAGACCAGAGACCAGATTACAGGAGGAGTTTTGTGGAAAGATGCACTCATGTGCCTTCTGAACCAAAGACTGCTCTTTGAAGCGGGGGGGTTGAACAGGCTCAAGGAGGACTGGATTGACCCAGTTCCTGTCCTATAAAACCACAGTATTGCTGTGCCGGCCCTCCACTTCAGACCCCCAAACATCAGATAAATAACGAGTGAGAGCCACGACGACGCATCGATTCATTTAAGCTTCAGCTTGACTTTCTGTTTAACTGAGGGGAGAAAAGGCTGAGCAGAGCTGTGGAGACAGAGTATTAGCAGTGCCAAATGTACCTCGTCCAGGGGAGAGGGCGTCTCTCCTGCTGCCTGAATGTATTCACTTTACTCAGTGTAAATATGGAAGATTTCTACTCTGCTTTTTACAAGCTGCAGTAGCTCCGTGATACAATCCCTCCCCTTCCACCTCCACATGTGTCCAGAATGGCCTGAACGATGGGTGTTCGTGACGCCATAGAAAAGGAACCGTGTCTAAAAGAACAGGAGGACCCTGTGGTCATCAGCTTCACATGTTACAGTTATTTACATGGAGGTGTGCTGCATCTTGGTGCAGAAAAAACTAATGTAAAACTGACAGCCGGCTGAAGGGTTTGAGAGTAGCTTTTGTCTGAACTGAGTAAAATTTCAAGACTTTTTTTTTTCAATAGAAGTCTGAGTTTTGAAGTGATGTTCTGTCATATAGTTAATTTAAAACTTATCAGCCATGAAACACTCGCTCTGACGTAGACAGGTTGACGCGCRGTCACGTGGTTGTGCTATGGAAAGCCCAAAGCGCCACAAATCGCCACTTTACAACGCGTTAAGAGCCTTGTAAAGTGGCGATTTGTGGCGCTTTGGGCTTTCCATATTGTTCAGCATTCTTTTTCTCACAAACCTTTCATAGCTCCAGAGACACCCCCGTGTCGAGCTCCTGGGAAAMCCCCTCCCACTGCAGCATACGTCACTGATGGAGTTCCTTCCCGCTACAGCCGACAATGTAGAAAAAAAGTCAGACTCAACMCTYACCCGACGTATTTATCCACATCTGTYCTGGTTAAAGCTCCACAGTTTTTATCAGTCAGATTCCTCCGTGCACAACGTCTGTTTTATCTCCATTCATGTTTTTCACGGTTTGACTATGTAAAACTCTGCTTCCTGCTAACAGTCGGCTCCGGGAGCGAGTCGGTTTCTTTTTTTTAATTTTACCGAGCGGAACCGTCCGAGCGTTTTCAGCACAAACAAACACGCCCACGAACTTCAGACCAATCACACATTACCGTTGTCGCAGGAGGGGGGTAAAAAGCTCYGCCAAAAGGGGCGGCCGAGACGACGTTGTGAACACCGGTGATGTAATTTTCATCATGAAACTGCGACAACCCGTGCCGACGTCGGCAGTTAGGTACGGAGTCCGCGAGGGGACATGGGGGATTTTTTTTCTTTTGCGTTACCTCGCAAAACCTTTCACGCAAAAGTTTGTTTTTGTATATGTGCTATATTAAATAAGACTTTTATTTTGAAATATCCGGTCACCGGATATAAATCACCCAGCCATCGCTGTACGCACCGATACGTATTATTATCCAAGTAAAAAATGTGGAAACTCTGCAGCAGCTTCTACAACCAACTTACTGTGGAAACAATCATGCAAAAGTGAAGAAGTTTAACTGTAGTTACTTTTTTGAGAATCATAGACTGTTTAGCTTCTTCAAACTCTRATAATCAGATGACAGAAAATCACTTCAAAGTTACTACATTATCCCTTTAACGCAGCAACATCAGCTCTGAAAATAGGTCCAGGTAGTGAAGATACCTGCTAGCCCGAGCAGAACCGCTTCCAAATCGTACGATTCTTATCTGTCTTAACAACGAGCGGTTTCTGTCTTCAAAACGTCTCAGCAGCTCCTGATATAAAAGTTACACTGGCAGTATTTTTGCACTATACTGTTATTTTAGCCGGAATATGGTATTCCTTCAGGAAGTGCCTCAGTCTGTACAGCTACCTGCTGCTGCTGGTCCCAATGACCACAGAGCTCTATGGAAAGAACCAGTGTCCAAAATGTACCACAGTGTAAACCTGTGTGGAGTAGTGTTTGTACGACTGCATCACTACGAATTAGTTCTGGTTCTGTTCAGATGAGCTGATAGACCATCATGTTCTGTCAAAATACGTTTTTATTTCTCTACACTGAGCTCGTATAAAGAACCATCATATTTTAGACCTACAGTGTGGCCCTTTTGATGTTTAATTATTTTATTGATGTCATAAATCAGTCATAATAATGAGTTATTGCTTAAATATTCTCCTGTCCTAAATCAGCTCAGGGAAAACATGGTTGAAAAGTCAGGATGGTTGCAGGAGAATTTGTAAGGTTCTGAACATCCTCAGGAGTTATTTGAAGTCCATCAGGACTGTGGGACGTGTATGTTCTGCTGAGAGCAGGTTGTCCTCACAAACTGAGACGTGGTGAGAGAGACCACCAACACACCTGTGACCACTCTGAAGGAGCTTCAGCAGGTGAGCTGGGAGCAGCTGAGGTCCTGGTTCTTCACCAGTCGAACGTTTAGTGACAGAAACAGCTGAAGATCAGGTGTTCATGGTGACGGGCCGGCTGCAGACAAACACAGTTACCAAACTCTAGTCCTGATTGAATCACCTGCTGAAACCTGTCCTCCCTTCAGAGTGGTCCCAGGTGTGTTGGTGGTCTCTCTCACTCCTTCACTTAGTTTATAAGAACTGCTCTTGGTAGMTTGACATACATGGACCTGTTCTTCTGATGGACTCAGCAGAGCTCCTGATGTTTAGGACCTTTCAGAAACGTTTGTATCCATCCTGAGAGTCTTTTCTCTAGGTTCATGTAGGACACTTAAAAAAGGATGAATATTTATGCAATCACTTATTTTACATTATATCTCTTTATTTAAATCAATTTACAGTATAAAATGTGTCCTTTTCAACAAAAAGTGTTAACTTATATTGACTGATTTAAGACAGAAATAAAAGCATAAAACATCTAAAGGAGTGAATACGTTTTATAATCACAGTAAATTATCTCTTAATCTTTTATTACATTTTTAGGATTGATTGATTATTTTCATATTTTAGAATTGAYATTCTTGTTCTTTTACACTCTTGTTCTTTTTCTTGGCTTTCCTAGAAAACCCATATCCATCAGGTTTTTATTGTTSGACCACAACAATGAGACATCATCAGTCCAGTACCATACATGAACCCAAACCTTTGTAGGACCTGATTAAATTTGAGTTATCAGCTCGTTTCTGTTCAGACGTTTCATCTCATCATGTCAGAACATCTCCTCATGTTCTTTTGTTACAGTATTTGTTCTTTGTTCAAATCGTTGACTGAGTATTAAATATATATATATATTTTTTTGTTTAGCTTGATTTGTAATATTTATTTTGTTACAAAGTTCCCTCGTTTGGGGCACAGGTTGGCCCCCTCCTGCTCCAAGTCAGATGTTCTGGTTTAGTTTGAAATGAGGCGACAGCCTGGAGATGTGGTTGCAGTCAGGATGTAGTTATCAGCAGTTGGAGGACAACAGTTTGGAGAAAAAGGCAGAAGTCTTCATGCAGCTGGAGGCTGAAGGGCCTGTTCATTGATTCCAGGCTACATGAGCTCTGTTTAATAATGTTTCACACCTGGACGTGGTTTCTGGGACAAGTTCAATCAGCCTGAAAAACAATAATAAAAATGGGCTAATAGTTAGCATAGCATAGATGAAGATTTTTGCCTATTTTTCCATTCTCTGTCCTCTGACTGATGTCACGACTGACATTAAGTATTAAACAGAACCTGGCTTCAGAACTGACCGGACTTTAACGGTTCATCACTTTGTGTTTCAGCTGCTGCTTCTTTCTGTTACAAGTCGTGTTTCAGACACGACATGTTTTACAGTCAAAACAGACCAAACGGATCCAAAYGAGTGTTTAAAGTGAAACCAGGTCAGAACCATCAGCCCACAGCTCATTCCCAGTCAAATATGAACCTTTGTGTTTTCTGTCCTGATGCATCTCAGTAATCCAGGTAAAAAATCAAAAGAAAAAAGTTGTGTAGGTCTTCTGGACGGGTTCTTCTCTAATGAAACGTTTCGTCTCTCCTCCAAGAGACTTCTTCAATCTGAGAGTTTCAGGCTAAATTCAGGCTTTTAAG
>NW_013953033.1:143196-146791 GCF_001266775.1 Austrofundulus limnaeus
CTTAAAAGCCTGAATTTAGCCTGAAACTCTCAGATTGAAGAAGTCTCTTGGAGGAGAGACGAAACGTTTCATTAGAGAAGAACCCGTCCAGAAGACCTATACTATTTTTTTCTTTTTGTGTTTTCTGTTCAGTCAGTCCAAACAGGTCATATTTTCTTCAGATTTACATTCAGTTCTGTTAAGAAGTCCAGGGACATAAAATTTATTAGACATTAGTTACAAAAGTTGACTTCCTTGTTTCAGTCAGGAAGCTGCTTCATACTAACTTACATGTTTATGATGAACTGTCACCGTTTTACAGACAAGAACAGAGCTCAGTCTCACAGGTCCTCATCACTGTTTTTGGCAACTTAAGAAAAAAAAAGGATTTCGACTAAATTAATACTAAAAGTTATATATTTGATCAATTTGTTCACATCACAGTATGAACAGAGCTAAAGGAGGCTTCCAGTTGATTTGTTTTAATTCTTTCTGCGTAGATGTTTTTAAAATGTTCAGAAGTTGTGTAAACGTTACGATGTGACTACCTGTGGTAGTAGCTGAGACTGATCCCAGCATGTTTTATTTAAGAGCTCATTTCATTTACATTGTTTGGACTCAGTTTTGTCTGAGTGTTAGTAAAATATCTCATTAACAACAATCACTGAACATGTACAACTGTTGTGACTTGAAAAGCCACAGAAATGAAAACAAGTCAGTTTAAGATTCTGAGCTAACGTGTTGGTAGTAGCTGAGAGTTGTTCTCGTCACGTCAGGAGATCTGATGATGTTTTTTAATATTTGACCCAAACAGCCACACGTCGTTCATCATAACATGATCTGTGTTTAAAGGTCCTGTTAGAGTCATTTTGCAGATGAAAAACASGAGTCAGTCTCAGTTTAAAGTCAAATGAGTTTCAGAAATTTTAAAGAAAAATGCAAGTTCTCTGAGCACAAAGAAAAAACAGATTTAAAACAAGAATTTCAGAAATTTTCAAGGAAAAAATCCTTGAATGTTAAAAGTTGTCAAAAATTTCCACGATTAAAGGCAAAGATTTTCTATATTTAAACTAAATGGTTTTTGAATTTCCTATTTTTTTCTTAAATTTCTGAAATTAATCTAAAAAAATTTGTGATTCTTTTCACAAATTTACGACTTTCGAGCTCAGCGCTGAAATCTCAAATCTTCCAAGTTTTTGGGCACAGATTTACTCCTTCGTTTTTTGTTTTTCATCTGCAGAACGGCCCTAATAAACCGTCACAGTATTTATCTAACAGACACAACACATCACAGCTGACAGTGAACACAACAGCTCCAAAAACAAAACCCACACATTCAACTTCCTGTTAGTAAAATCTTGACACAACAGACGTTTACACTGAGGAGTCGTCTGAAACAATGAGTTCAAAGAAGGTTTTATCTGAATTGAAACATTGTCAATGATTCCTTACAGAACCTTTCATTATCAGAACCGAGCTTCATGTGGGTCGGTGGGTTCTGTCAGCTCGGCTCAGGACCTCTGATGTTTGAGTGAAAACACATCTTTATTTAACTCCATCGAATCACAGACACACCTGAAGACAGGATTTAGTAACGAATCAGAACACTCACCAGTTTAGTTTTGGTTTGTTTATTTTTACCTGGTTTTGTTCATTAAACCTGTGAAAACATTTGTTTTGGTGCCTTTTATTGAGTTATTTGGACAAGACGCAGGCTGAGACACAGGCTGAGATGGTGACAGGAAGTCAGTGTCACACAAACCTCACAGCCTTCCACAAACTTTAACACAACTGGCTTTATTCTGCAAACCATGAGCAGTTTGGGTTCAAACAAGTCTTATTGTCACAGCTTTGCATTAAGTAGAGCTTTTGGTCCAGTTTGCATTTTGTCTTTTATTATTCGATATTTTGAAGTTACTTTTTTGTTTGTTTGTTTTTTTTTTCAAGAAATGCTGGAGCAGCTTTGATAAATTGCACCTGAATCACCTCCAAGATCAGTCTGTTTATAACGAAGCAGAATGTATTTGTTTTCATCATATTTAAAAAAGTTTTTAATATTTCACCATAGGTGAACATTCAAAGAAATCAAAATGCTTTTTTTGTTTTTGTATAGTTATACACTTATGTATAACGGCTTTAAGCAATTCAATAAATAAGTTGAAATAAATGTTTTTGTGTGTTTTTTACTATCATCTACAGAGACAAGATATTTAATGTTCAAACGGATAAACTTTATTGGTTTTGCAAATATTCACTCATTTTGAATTTGATGTCTGCAACACGTCAACATAAAAACTGTGAAAATTGAGGAATGAAACACGTTGTGAGCAGAGGAGCTGACAGAGCTCTGTTTAAACTCCTCCTGCACACATTCATGTTCATCAATAAGAACAGGAAACAGTTCAAGCTACAAATCTTCAACAACTAGTGTCCCAAATCACAAACACTGAGTGATGTTAAAACTAAGAATATAATAATTAGTTGTGTGTAACAATCATCAGGTTCAAATATAGAATAATTTAATGATAAAATCATTAAGCGTTTGAAAGGAGTTGTAATAAAACAGTTTTTTGTGTGAGGATGTTAATATTAATTCTTTATTCTAATTGAAAAGCTGAATAAATCCTGCATTACAGTGGATATCTAGTTATTTGAAAAATAGGAAAGGGTTTGTTTTTATATAAATGATGTAAGATCTGAATTATGTAATATTACAGGTGGAGTTCCTCAGGGTTCCGTGCTTGGACCAAAACTGTTTACGTAAATGTGTCAGGACTTCTGAAGTGTTTTATTTGCAGATACCACATTTCTTTGTTCAGGAGAAAATATTAGATGGATATTGGAGATGATACAGGCAGAATTTGTGAAAATACAAACCTGGTTTCAACCTAACATGTTACAATAAATTTGGATAAAACAAACTACATGATATTTGGTAAATTAAATAAAACTATTGATGTCCCTGTTAAAGCTGATGGTGTTGAGATTTATAGTTAGTAAAGTGAAGTTTTTGGGTGTTGTCACTGATGAAAAGCTGACATGGAAATCTTATATAAACTCCTTAAGAATATAAATAGCAAAGTCAAGTCATTAATAAATGATAAAGTGCTTTTTATATTATATAATGTAATGAGTCTCCCACATTTAATTTACTGTATTAAAGTTTAAGGGAAAGCATGCACAACAGTTACAATCCTATTTTTATTTTACAGAAAAGAGCTGTAAAAATTGTTAGAAAATTGTGAAGTCATCCAACAAACACATTATTTTATCAGTTTAAATGATTGAAGTTTCGTGATTTGACTGATTATAGTATTTTACAAGTAATGTAAACAGCTCATAAAAAATATTACAAATATTCAGTCAAAATTTGTTGAAAGAAAATCATTACCAACTTAAGGGAATGGAGTTTTTTTTTTTATAAAAGCTCCTTTTCAAACTCGTCTGAAGAGGAGATGTTCTGTTATTTCCAGAACAGGTTGGAATTTGCTACTTTTATAAAATCCTCAAACAATATTTATGCTAAAAAGTATGATTAAGTTAAAGTAATAGGGAAAATATTCTGTGTTGTCTAGTGGAAATAAGATGTTTTTGTTTGTTGAAGTTAGTATGAGGC
>NW_013953033.1:148416-149812 GCF_001266775.1 Austrofundulus limnaeus
TTCACACTGTCCCAGCTTCATGGGGTTATTTATAACTTTTAGTTTTGTTTTGGTAATTTTAGCTTTTTTTCTTTAATTCTGGTTGTTTTAACTTTAATATCAGTTTTTCAGGATTCATACAGTATTTTTGCATAAAATCTCATTTTTCTTGTTTCATTTATTTCCCAAAAGTCTGTTTATTCAGCAGGTGAATTTCAGACAGACATCAGGTCCGATGTAAACTGTGTGCTGTTGTGTTTCAGTAGAAACCTACAGGAAGCTGAGTGAAGATGGCCTGATGAAGCAGCTCTGTCTTAAAGCTGCAGAGCCAGAAGAAATCAGTTTTCAGCTCTCCATCAACTGGACTTCCTGTGTTTCTGTTGAACTMTTCTACCAAAWGTTGCTGTCTGTGTTGTGGACTGTTTCTCTGCTCAGGACTGAGGTGCATCTTGTTTTACTGAAAGTCACAAGGAATCCAGACGAGAGCAGTTCCACACCATAAACACCCAGGAACATTAATCTGTAGCCCTGAAACAAACTTGGACTGYGTCATGCAGCTGGGAGGTGAGAGGACATGATGCCAAGGACCCTTAAAGTGCCTCTGCTGTTAATGGAGTGCCAGAAAAGTTCCGGCCCAACAAGTCACGCCTCACAGCTCCCCGAAACCACAGAGCTTCAGCTGCAGCCACTCCACAGACTTCCTGAGCTCGGCAGGGTGGGATCGAATGCTCGCTCCCCRCTGCAGCAGAATATTTGCCACCTGGGATCTCCCTGAGGCAGCTGGCTGGGCCGGCTGGMCTGGAGGCGGTCGGCCTGTTGGTCTGATAGATGTTGGGGAGTGGGGGGGTCTGAGCACGCCTGCACCTCTTCAGCTGAGGGGACTTTTATTCTCAGCGACAGGTTCCCCCACCCCGCCTCATCTCACGTAGGCTGGAACAGAGAGGCCACGACCTCCAGGTCTGAAATTTAAACTTCTCTAAAAAAAAATCTTGGAAGCAAAAACAGTCATTCAGACACTTTTTTAAAGACTCTGTTGACTTAATGTTGAGTCAGCTGAGATGAAGAAAAACAAGCAGGATTTACTGTTCTGTCACTTCTCCTGCAGGCTGACCACGCTCCTGTCGCTGAGCTTCCTGTGACGCTGGACGGCCTCTAGACTTTAATGATGTTTACACAGCTCGCTCAACTTTTAGTTTGAAGATCAAATTGTAATGAGATTACCATAAATGTACAATGAAAATTGCTTAAATAAAGAAATTGTACCTTTTTAAAACAACAAAATGAAGTGGTACCAAATATAAAATTAAACAACTGAGTTTTCCATCTAATTAGGGTTAATTATTAAAGGGGCAATATCATGTAAAATCAACTTTTTTGAGTTTTATATCATGTTATAATGTTATACTCTGATAAAAAC
>NW_013953033.1:150386-153295 GCF_001266775.1 Austrofundulus limnaeus
TGACGTAGATACTTTATTATGGTATAGTATTTAAATATATAGATACTTTATCATGGTATAGTATTTAAATAAATAGATACTTTATCATGGTATAGTATTTAAATAAATAGATACTTTATTATGGTATAGTAATGTTGACCCTTTAATGTGTCAGTGCAGCGAGAGGACTGGGTATAAAAAGAAAATTTTAGAGTGGCTTAATCTCTCAAAAGTAAAGATGGCAATAATTTCATCAACAGATTCTTATAATCYGTGAAAATCTCTGATTTGATGGTCATGATCATGGGGCCCTCAGGGGCCTCTGCATTAAAACCAGGTCTGGTTCAGTTCTGGACATCACTTAAGGACTCGAACACTTCCACACACTGCAAACACACTTCACTGTGTCATCCACTAATGCTGCTTAAAGCTCTATCACACAGAGAAGATGTGTGAACACCRTCCAGAACCTCCACGGTCTTCTTTGAAGCAAAGATCCTTTAAAATGGACTGAGGCAAAGTGGATAAACTAAATCAAATCAAATTGCTTTCAGCACACAGTTTGAAACCTGGCCTCTCTGATGAAAATGGAGTTTAAAAGATTCTATTTGTGCAGGAAACTATCTACAGGTTTTAGAACAACATACAGTATGCCCCCATCCAGATCCAGATGTGTCTTTTTTCAGGGAAAGTGTTGCATATTTCAGCAAGACAATGTTAAACCACAGACTGCTTCTATTACAACACGACTGCATAAAAGGTGCTGAACTGACCTGTGTGCAGTCCAGACCCTTCAACAACTGAACATGTTTGGTATTTCATGAAATAAAAATGATCCAGCAAAGATCCAGATCTGATGAAAAGTTAGATTCCTTCATCAGACCAGAGTGGGACAACAGTCGCTCCAAAACCTCCAGAACTGCTCTCCTCAGATCCTGACTGGTGTTAAAGCAGAGGAGAGTGAAACATGTGGAACAACTGGTTTATTTTCTCAGACTTTTCCAGTTTACTGGGTTCCACCATGACCAAAGCATGAATTTATGAGATTTGCAGATCATTGCAATCTGTTCATCTACAATTTACATACGTTAATTTTATGTTATATATTATGTTTGTTTTGTATTTTTACAGGAAAAAATACAAAACAAACACAGGAATTTTACTCATTAAAGTGTTTTAAAGAGGACATATGTTGCAAAATCCATGTTTAATTTTTAATTCATTTTGTTGTATACTTGGTGTCTCAAATAAAATTTAATTTAATCTCTCCAGGTCCTGCTTAGATATCTTTCTATTCTTTTTGGACCATATTTTTCATCTTGTTCAGTTTTCTCAGTTTTTTTTATGAAGTTTTCTCACAGACTTTGTGACAGAGAAATGTACGGACTTACAAACAACAGTTTGGTCTTCTTTTTTCAAGTTTTCTGTTGTTTTTAATTAAAATATTAAGTATTGAAATATTTCTGCACTGCTAGTTGTAAACCCCTCTATCAAATTCAAATTAATCAGTCTGGAAGTTGGAGGTGGGGCAGAGTGTGAAATGCCACTTCAGATTTAAAGGGACAGTATCAATACGAGTTGATCGGAGACACACCGGAGAAAAGCAGTGAAAGGGGGGCTTGTGGAGTTAAAACAATGGTGGCAGTTCCACTATATTAAGATCTTAACTAAATTATTTAAATATGAAAAGTATTTTAAATCATATGTCTCATTTAATGATTTTACATTATTATTTTACTTTGAATTCAACCATATCCACCTTTAACTCAACCATATCCACCTTTAACTCAACCATATCCACCTTTAACTCAACCATATCCACCTTTAACTCAACCATATCCACCTTTAACTCAACCATATCCACCTTTAACTCAACCATATCCACCTTGAACACAGCAATATCTAACTTGCAAACAATTTCAACAGCTGCAACATGCTTTTTCCAACCTTCCCCTTCTTTTAAACTACATAATTTCTTTTAACCAATTACATGATCTTTAGCCAGAATGTATCTCAGACCCCCTCCCACATTAACATTTTTACTTTAGGATATTTTATCACTTCAACCCATCACTTCATTTTAAATACCTATGTTTATGACTTGACCGTATGCTCTCTTTTGACATTCAGATAAATATATTACTTCTCAAAAGATAAACCAAGACACAATTTTCTTTTTTGCAGCAAATCATCTTTCAGTAACTCTGTAAAGCACAGTTTGGTCAAATTGACAATCCACTGTATCATTGACTATGATGATGTCATCTACAAATCTGCACATTAAACTCTTTTCCATAAGCTGGATGTCATCTTTTGCTCTGCAATCAGTTTTTTTACTGGTGCCCCTTTTAAACCCACCATTGTCATCTGTACTCACTTGTGAACATCGCTCCATTCACCAGACTATTAAACTGGTACAAATTCATCTATAAAACTATCACTGACAAAACTCATCCATACCTTCGTCCACTCATCAACATTTCCAACAATACTCRCAYGTTGTTGTTATTGTTTTATGAAACTTTGTTTTTTGTTGTCAGTTTTGGCCAGGGCACTGTTGTAAATGAGATTGTTCATCTCAATGAGTTTTCTCTCCTGGTAAAATAAAGGATTAAATAAAAACAAACAAATAAAATGTTTTACATTCTAATAAATTCGTCACTATGAGTTTGTACATCATTAGACCATTCCACATCTCATTTTGCTGCACCCAATGATTGGAACAAACTGCAAAAAAGACTGAAGCTCAGTACGCTAACTTCAACACTGACCTTTATCAACTCAGTATAAAAACATAGTACATACCTGCTTGGAAATCACAATTAATCTGGTTATATTCTTATTTTTTGTTTTGTTTTTTATTTATTTGTTTTATGATATTCTTCTGTTTTCTGCTGTATAATATTCTGTTGTATAATGTTGTAATGTTT
>NW_013953033.1:153395-155584 GCF_001266775.1 Austrofundulus limnaeus
AATCTGTTCTCAGTTAACTTGGTTAAATAAAGATAAAATAAATAAATAAATAAATAAATAAATAAATAAATAAATAAATAAATAAATAAACCTGGTTAACGTGGCTGAAAGTCTGATTCTCTCTAAACCAGGGGTGTCCGATCCTGGTCCTGGAGGGTCCACAATCCTGCATGTTTTAGAGGTTGCTCTGCTTCAACACACCTGATTTGACTGAATGAGTGAAAAACAGTTTTCTGTAGAACCTGAAGACCTGCTGAAGAGCAGGGAAAGACCTAAAACCTGCAGGATAGTGTCCCTTCAGGACTAGACACCACTGCTCAAAAGAAACGAGTCTTCAGCTGCGTCTAAAACAATCATCAAGACAAGGTAAAAACAGAGACAGTCCTGTCCTCTACCTGTGGACACAGCTTTAAATGTCCCCTCTGCTCTTTAAAGGACACCGTGGCTCCACCAGCCTCCACAAACCAGATGATCTCAGACACTGAGAAAAAATATATCGTTTTTAAAGTTCAGAGCTGGACACTGGAGTTGGACCACTGAGGGCTCCAAAAGGAACTAAGTGTAAAAAGTGTAGACACTGTATAATGCACAGTGTGTTTGTCACTTTCACTGTCACACTTTCATGCATGTGAGTGAGTTAAACAAAGACCCTGATGACCCTCAGAGGGAGGGGAGGCAGGTCATAAACAGAACATCCCACACAGATTAAAGCCAAAACTCTTCAGTTTTGTCTTGWAAAAGTTCCCCGGATGGAAARCAAAATGTTTTCTACGACAGAGCAGAAGTTCTGTCACTTTGGTTTGAAACCTTCAGGACTCACAGGTCCTTCAGTGTGAAGTGCCTGAAACAGGTGTTTTCTGTCAGACAGAGTGAAGACAGTCTAATTCATTTTTATTCATGCAAAAAAGATGTTGTGATAGTCGAAATAAGATTGGATAAAAGTGCGGAAGATCATCTTCGATCCAGACTGACTCCAGCGTTTAGAAACATTTCTTTTATGGAAGAAGCAGTTTCTGTAGAACAAGGCTTTCAACAGCAGAGCTGAAGGAAATCTGAAGTGTCTTCATGCACAAAGGTGTTGCCTGATTTCAGGAACCTGGTTTTAGGCTTTCTTTCTTTTTGTCCCAGTACTTGTCCTAATTTCTCTGGTTTCCTTTAAAACAATTAAGTTATTTTTTCATTTCAGCCGTGTCTTTTCTGAGATAAGACAGAAGGAGCTTCTAAAGTTACCCTGCTGTTCGCTCCTTTCACCATCCATCCTTAGAAATAAGTCATGTGCCCAGGTTTTGTTTTATGAACTGTTTGTAAAAACAAGGAGGACGCCTGCAGGAAAGCAGCTCTGAACTCTTCTAACGAAGCTTTAATTAGTGCCGATTCATCACTGCTGTGTTGTCTTGTTGAGCTAATGTGGAAACGTGCTGTAGAGTCGGAGCAACAGTCTGACCACGTCCCACGGATCAGGTCTGGGGTGGGCTTTGGGCAGAATGCTGGATGAGGGGAGTTTCCACTTGAAAAGTGAAAACAAACTTTGAGCTTGGAAATGGCCCAAGAAAGTCGAGTCACCTTTGGATCTGACTGGGGCGGGAAGATGGAGAGGAAGGACGAGCGGTGACCTGAGCCTTCACAGGAGAAACTGGAGAAAGCATGGGGGAAATAAAAAAAGACCCTTTAACCTCCTTCACATCACATCTGGATCAGAGCAGTCTCTTTTCTCCAGTCTGTCTTTGTCTAGCACCCCACCCCCCATCCTGACATCTGCCTGGACAGACTGAGAAGCTCCAGGGGCCCAACTCTGCACCCTGCAGCCCCAGAACCCACCGTGCACATCCTGAGGAGCAGCAGAACATTTTCAATTAAAGGCATAGTGTACCTTAGAAACGCCTGGTGCCTAAAGTGGGGTCCGCAGGCCAAAATTCTCCCACCAGCAGTTGTAATCTCCTTTATTCTGATGTAGAAACTCTGTATTTCCACTTACAGTCGTTTCATTTCCTGGTCCAATGATTCTATAAGAAGCTGTGGTGCAGAAAGTCTTCACTCATGGTGCTTATCTTTAAATTATAATGAGATTAAAAATGAAATAACTACAAGAGATATTTAGATTAGATTCAAGTACACATGTAGATTTTCATACTAGATAGATAGATAGATAGATAGATAGATAGATAGATAGATAGATAGATAGATAGATA
>NW_013953033.1:158822-159557 GCF_001266775.1 Austrofundulus limnaeus
TTCTACTTGTACATGTATTTGTCCAGCAGAGTTGGCAATGACAACATCCCAGGATGAGTTCTGAAGGACTTCGCTGGACTTCACACCTTGAAGGCAGCTGTCCCCACCTGCTTGAAGACCACCACCATTATCCCCACCCCCAAAACCTCCACAATCATGGGCCAGTATCTCACCCTGATAGTCATGAAGTGCCTGTACATGTGGTGCTCACAACTCCCACCCAGACATCTGCCTGCTCGTTTTCTCATCAGCCTTCAACACCATCGTCCCTRAACCCTGATCCAACAACTGTCCTCCTTTTCACCGAGCTGTAACAGGGTGTTGGACCTTCTGACAGACAGACCAGAGTCTGTGGGGATCCACAACATGTCCTCGTCTCCTACCACTCAGCAATGGCTCCCCACAGGGCTGCGTTCTGAGCCCCCTCCTGTTCACATGGCTCAGCAAAACACAGAGCTGTTATGTGACGAATAAAGATCCTGAATACTGGAATTCTGACCTGCAGGTTTCATTTCAGAGCTGCGTAATGAGATACAGGACAAAGATYTCAGCAGGACACATGTTCTCTTCAATATCTGTCCTAAAACCACAGACAGAATTCAAACACACACACAACCATCCTTGTATTTGCATCAAACTGAGGACTTTGTATTGACTTCCATTCATTTTTGTAACTATTTATGCCTAACCCAGATATTTTCCCCAAAATTAACCATTACTGGTCTATAGTTAACT
>NW_013953033.1:160386-163898 GCF_001266775.1 Austrofundulus limnaeus
ATACCTCTAAACCTAACTAGTAAAATTAACCATTACTGGTCTATAGTTAACACTAACCTGAACCAGGACATTGAAGAGGTCCTCACTTTACATCAAAGGCCTCACTTTGATGGTAACTGTGTCACAAATGATCCTCACTCTGTTGTCAAAACAAGTACACATATACACACACAACTTACCCCCCCGCACCAAAAAAAAAATCACATTTATTTTTTTAATAATCTGCTCATGAATTTGATGTTATGTTCATTGATTAAATGAAAAATTCCTGCACAGCTGTCATGTTGCTGTTTGCCAGACAGGCGGCCTGTCTGAATTGTGTTTGTGTGTGCACGTGTGTGTGTTTTACTTGCATGGGGTTTAACAGTGGGTGTACAAACAGTGACACACTGTAAATCCCTTTACAATGCCAAACAAGTTCATCAGCATCGCTCCCAGTGATGGATGACGCAGACACACTTCTCACCAGTACACACACTTCTCACCAGTACACACACTTCTCACCAGTACACGCACTCTTTCTAACACACACACTCTTTCTAACACACACACTCTTTCTAACACACACTCTTTCTAACACACACACTCTTTCTAACACACACACTCTTTCTAACACACACACTCCTTCCACTTGTGGTGCCCTCTGTTGGAACTCTGCCATCTGGTCATGGTTGGAGTTTATCGAGAACATAGTTTTTTGTGTTTTGTCCACCATTGCTTCACTTTGACAACATTCTGGTTGTAGAAATGATGAAAAGTTCAGTTTTAACACAAACTTGTTTTCATGTGTCAGTAAGTCACAAATATTGCTGATGCTTCCATCCTGTAGAGTTTGGTGTTGTGTTCATCCTTGTGAGGGTACATTCCTTCATGTCAGGCACCTCAGCTGTGTGCATTGTTGCTTGCTACTATTAATAGTGCTGTGGCAGAGAGCAGGGATCCTCCCTGCCTTCGTCTCCGCCTCGGCACAGACACTGAGCCCAGAGAAAGAAGCTGCGGAGCTGTTTACCCAGCTATTGTGCTCGGCGGGCCTCAGTGTTTGCGGTGCAGGGAGTGCCTCGGCTGAAAGGCCGTACCGTGTGGTCGGTTCATGGTGGGGGAGGAAGGGCTGGATCGATGGGTGGAGTGACGGGGAAACAGGACAGGGGTCTGTGGCTTGCTTCCTCTGCCCATCCTTCACAGCTGACAGCAGGTGTGACGGTCAGGAGCCAACGACGAGTGCGCTCAGTCCTGTTGCACCCACTGAAGCAGGGGTTTCACTTCTACACCCAGGAGGGGCGCCTCATAATTCAACTACAATTACTGGGATGTGATGGTAAAACTGGTACGATGTTTATCCAAAACACAGAGAAACTGAAGAACAGACAGAAATACACATTTTGATATTGAAGGTGGTTTTTTTTTTGCATGAATAAAAATCAGTTCAAACATTTCTGTGCCTGATCAAAGAGTGCACATGACAGATGTCAAAAATCACAAGCTGACAAACAGCGTTCCTGCAGGTCTTTATTTATTTTAATGGTTCAGAATGACCAACTTCACTTTAATTAAAGATGTCATCTGAACTTAACTCTCCTCCTGCCCTTAGGTCAAGTAGACCCAGGCAGGGGATTCTGATGTTATCAGTCCATTAAATGGACATCATTAGACGTTATCAGTCTCATACAATGGCTTCAGAGGGTCCCTACTGTGCCTTCTAGGCTTCAGACTGTCCTGACAGTGCCCCCTAGTGGGTCAATGACAATGAATGTGTAAATAACCAAAAGATATTGTAATAAATATTTTGTGTCCATGTCAGTCTCAAACCCTGGTCTCCTGCTCTCTGGTCCAGCACTCTACCCATTGCCCTATTGGAAGACCACAATCTACAACCATTGGATGGTGGTGTCTTTAGCGCTAACCATGTCATTTTCTCTAAAGTTAACCTTAGTGGCTTTAAGCCTCATATTAACCATTTTTATGCCTCATATTAACCAGCTGACTATCAGAAGCCATTCTATGGGACRGGGAACCTGCTAACCGGCACAGGCGGGACATTCTGAAATCATTGTATGGGACTGATAATGCCTAATAACGTCCATTTCATGGATGATAACATCTGAAGCGGGTGCCCCAGGAGTAGCAGGAGGGTTCAAAAGACTACAAAAATGGCTCTAAATTCAACCTGGTTGAGACTAAGCCCCRACACATTCTGAGTGCTAACAAAATGAGCTTTGTTGCTTTGTCTGTCTGTTAGCAAAATATCTCATGATTAGACTGAAAGTTTCCAGTTTAATTACTGGCTGTTCATCTACAAGTTAACACAGCCAAACAACATTCAGCAGAAATGTAGCTAAAGTTTGGTGTGGTGGTAGCTGACAAACATTCACAACACAGGGTTTAAGTGTGGCGTTGTGCAAAAATATTCCTTTCAAAATGTCCCAAACAAAAACAGCTCCATCATTCGACAACCTTGTAGTTTATTTCTTTAAAGGAATGTTAACCTGGGGCACCAAGTCTAAAAAAAAATGTTTAAAAAAAATCTCTCTAACACATTTTCATTATTCAGCTCACTTTCTGAGCGTTAAAAAATTCCACTTATGTTGAAAAGTGGTTGCTGTTGTCCCAGGATGATGACGTCCTAACATGAGCCCAGCACCARCTGCAAASGCTCCATTCTGAGAAACACCTGTCTGAATTTCAACATTTCACTGCAACTTTGAGGATGTGGGACAAGAGGGTTGCCAGAYTGAATCCCAGCTGGGGACTTTTCTTGGTAGAGTTTGTGTGTTCTCTCCGTGCATTCGTGGATTTTCTCCAGGTACTCCAGTTCCCTCCCACAGACCAAAGACATGGGTAACTGGTAACTCTGTCCCTACAGTGGGTGTTTGGCCCTGCTGGACTTGCAACCTGTCTGTCCCCCCACCCCTCACTCAGTGATGGACATGGGAACCAGTGACCCTGAAAAAAAGAAAAGATGATGGATTTAAAAATGTTAATTTAGCTTTAGAATTTAATATTTACATATATTTTTTAACATTTAGTGAAAAATTATAAAATGCACAGTGAGCTAAATAACAATGAAACGTTAGTGGAAAATTTTAACCCTCAAAAAGTGATTTGAATAATGAAAATGTGTTTGTGACATTTTTAAACATTTTTAATTTAGGCTACACTTGGTAGCCCGTATGTTGGACCTTTTAGGCCCAGTGTGTTCACCAACTTTTAGGAGGGAGGTAGCTTATTGTATCAGTCTCTCTCTCTCTCTCTCTCTTGGTGGGGACGATTTCCTAGAAAATTGCATACATGTGGGGACTGAGTTTGGAGGCTGATTTTGGGTGATGGGTTAACTTTAGGACCAAGGTGTGAATTAAGTTTTGCTAGATTTAAGGTCAGTGTGTACTGGAGTGGTTAGTTTTAAGGGAAATGGTCAGGGTTAGGCTACAGAAATTACCAGTAAATAAATAGAAGTCCCCATGAGGACAGAGAGACAAAGTCTGTGTGTGTGTGTGTGTGTGTGTGTGTGTGTGTGT
>NW_013953033.1:164244-165822 GCF_001266775.1 Austrofundulus limnaeus
CCCAGCAGCAGAGACAAAAAGACATCTGAGACATGTGGATGGGGAGGAAAACTGAGAGCACTTTGTGAGGCCGCTGCGCTCCGGTTTCACAAGCTCTGTGTCAGTCAGGCGGAGCGGCGCGGCGCTTTTACGCGCAGCATCAGAGACACTCGGGACACTCGGGACACTCGGGACACTCGGGACACTCGGGACACCGCGGAGACACTGTGGACACCAGAGTCCGGAACGCTGGGTTCAACCTGAAGAAATGTGTCAAAGGAAAGCTGCCTTGTTGGGGGCGTGACGCGCACTTTCCTCCCCAGTGAGATATTTGACCTCGGGCTGCAGAGCCACCTGACGCGTCACAGCGGAGCTGCGCTTTGGCTGTTTGTCTTTATTCAGGGACTCTCCGCGGACATTAGTTCACTTTGTTTTCCTTTTTTAAAGACTCTGTAAAGAATATCGCGAGGGATATCCTCCTGTGTTATTATTTACTCATTAGCCTCGCGAGCTGTTTGGAGACAAGACCGAACAGGTTGGAGGGAAGAAGAGGGGTGTCGCGCCTGAAAAACTTGCTTCAGTTCATCAAGCGATGGTTCGTGAGTCACAGGAGTGGCACAAGTAAACACTTTCTGCCCCCTGTCTATGTGTGACGTTGTGTTACTGCTGAAAACACGTCCAGATGAACTAAATGACGCTTTTCTTTCAACATGTTTSATCCAAGTTCCTGTTCGGAACAAAGGAAGAAACTCCAGCTTTTTAMAAAGTCTCTAAACTGAGTTTGGAAACGATCCAACAGTTTGTCTGATCTGACTGAAGGACTGCAGCTCCACATCCACTTTCCCTTTTCCTGCTCGGGCTGCTGAAAGTGAAAAAGTCCGGAGGAGGAAAAAAAACAGGTTTCTGGCTGCGCGCAGAGGAGGAGGCGCCTGCGCCGCTTCTCCATGGCTCCTTCACGCTTCCTGCAGAGGACACAGCCTGCCCGGGACGTCCGCGCGCTCTGACAACATGCTGGGAAACATGACCGCCCGCGGCGGGGGGACAACCGCAGACACGAGCGGCAGCCCGCGTGGAGGAGGCGGCGGCTCTGCCGGCCTCTCCGGTGCGCACCGGGAGCCCACCGGGCCGGAGGGGCGCGGGGCAGCGGGTAAGGCTCTGTGGGGTCCGGCTCTGGGGTTTACGACTTTACTGCAGACATGCTGGGTTTTAGAAGAGGAATCATGTTGTTGTTGTTGTGGAAGCTGTTTGTGAAAACAGGACGTGATTGTTTGATTTCCTTTGACCTGAGTGGAAAAGTCTCGCGCGCACCTGCAGCTGTGGTGGTCTCCTCTGACAGACCCCCGGTCTCTTCTGATCTTCATGCTTTATGAAAGAGAACTGCGTGGATTCTGGTCTGACGTGTTGATGGTCTGAGTGCTGCAGGCAGCAGTCAGTGTGTGTGTGGTGGGGGTCTGTGGTGGTCTGTGTATGGTGTGTGTGTGGGGGGGTCTGTGGTGGGGGTCTGTGGTGGGCTGCAAACAAAATGTTCAAACTGTTGTAAACATGCACGAGGAACACTTGAAGTGTTTTAGAACTTCTTCTGCAGGGATGCTGCTCACC
>NW_013953033.1:167407-169299 GCF_001266775.1 Austrofundulus limnaeus
CACACACACACACACACACACACACACACACACACACACACACACACACACACACACACACTGATGAGGCTGTGTACTCATCAATCACTGGACGTCTCCAGCTTGTAGAGACAGTTTCATAGCGGGTGAATGGCTGGAACAGGGGATCAAACTGGCAACCCACCAATTACAAGACGACTCCCCCAACTGCTCTGCTACAGCCGCCCCACCGGCTACAGCTATCAGTTCTGCCAGTCTGTTAGTAAAATATCCCACGAATGATTGGACGCATGACGTTTTAAAGTGGTTGCCTTCAGTTTGAGCAGCGGAGCAGAGAAACTGATGGAGCTCAGTCAGTGACAGATTTAAATATTTCTGCTTCGCTTCTTTTTCTTATCAGCTTGGTTTGAAAGTTTGGTGCTAAAATGACGGGGAACGGCCTCGGCTTCTCACACGGCCCCGTCATGTCGCCACAGCTTTCACTTCCTCAGGTCAAAGGTCACGAGGTCAGTGGCCCTGCTGAGGGTCAGGTAAAGTGGGCCGGCATGTTCTCCTCAGCAGCACCGTGCTGATGTGTGGTCTGCTTTGTTTTAACGGTTTGAGCTGCTCTTTTCATGTCAAACGTTTCAACACAAAGACTGGAAAACTGATCATTTTACCAGAAATCAACAAACATTTATTTCATTTTTAGATGAAATATTATAACTTTGTCAAACTTATCAGAGGAAATGCTGTTTCAAAAAGAAAAGCAACAATAATATTTAAAATTTTAATTCTTATTTTAAACTACTTGTCTTTCTGGGATTATTTTACAACTAAACCTCCATCAGTTTACGGTTTTATGAACATTTAGTGAGGAGTCAGAGTCAGAGGACTTTTTGAAGTTTAGTTTGTATTTTATAAACTTACAAAAAAGAAAAAACTTCCAACAAATCAGAAAAAAACATCTAACATATACAAATACTTTATTTTCTGAAACAAATACAAATATAACAAAAACAATCTGATTACTGTACAAATGGAACTAAAACTTTAAAACTAAAAGTCAACTAAACTGGTTTTGTTAGTTTTGTTTTTGAATCAACTTATTTTAATTTATTCATCACAAACAGAATTATATGAAAAAAACTGAGTTATGCAAAAGAACTACTGAGGAATAAAAACAGAATAAATTTAAATACTTTGTGAATAAAATCCTATAAATATGATACATCTTTCACATTTTTTACTTTTTATGATTTTAAGTTTTAATCCTCATCACAGTGAGCTCAGAGCTGATTGAACTCGTTCTCTCTCCTGACTTGTTATTGACTGTTGGTCAGGTATCGTCTGTGTCCAGTGTTGACGTGTCGGGCACCCCCCTCACCTCAGTCACTACCGCCCACACATTGTCCAGGTTGCCCCACATGTGGGTCTTTGTGTTGGGGGTCTGTGGTTAATATSAGGGTTTATGGTTAATTTTAGGTTCTGAGGTCGGGGATGGGCTGATAGAAGTTAAATTTAGGGTCTGGGATGGTTAGTTGTCACACATTTCCTACTCTTTTCAAAAATATAACAACACGCTCCTCCTCCYCCGTCTCATCTCGTTAAGAACAATATTTGAGCTCTTCCTGGTATCTCCTGCATAGAAACAGTGTTCTAAAACGTTATAAACACTGTAAATGTGTAAAGCTGACTAAATGTGAAATAAATAAAACAGAAATACTATTAAAAGTAAAAGTAAGAGGTTTACTCACTGTTGAGTTGTGGTGAGTGTTGAATTCTGAACTCTTCCTCTTTCTGACAGAGAATACCCACTCATCATCAACATGCATTATGGGAGATGTAGTTGACGGTCATTGCTGGCTTTGAGACATTAATACAGGACTATTAAATTTGTTTAATTTGTTGCAATCCTAAATTTAAAGTTTGCC
>NW_013953033.1:169762-178523 GCF_001266775.1 Austrofundulus limnaeus
ACACACACACACACACACACACACACACAGGGTGCAACAATACAGAAAATTCACGATTCGGTTCGGTTCGATACTTTAGTCTCACGGTTCAATTTTTTCCATACAAAAAAAGAGAAATTTCCATGCCCCTTTTAACTTGTACTTTATTTAAATTAATAATAAACATTTGTTTAACCTCAACAGTACAGTTTTTAAAATGAATGTGCTGAAACAGCAAGTTTCTCAGTGGATCTGTGCTCAAAAATGCAGCCTAGGTGGAGTAGTCGAACACAGATCCACTGATCCTTCAACACAGAGCATCTTCAGAAGACATGTTGATAAAGTAAACTTTTAAAATCTACAAGTGTGTATTGAACCTGAAGCACTGTTCGATTCGGCTCGATATGGGTACATGTATTGTTGCACCCCTAATACATATACAATATATATATATATACATATACATATGTGTGTGTGTGTGTTGGAAAATTTCCCTGCATTTGACCTGTGAGTCTTGTATTCGACACATGGGCTCCAAAGTGTTGCTAAAGCAAACGATGAGCTCCTCAGATTAAAGCCTCGTGGTCGTTCCACAGCCCAACAGATTCAGTTGAACTTTCAGGTGAATAAAGTTGGCCACCATGTTTGTGGTGTTGGTAAAAGATGGATGTGTGCTCTGTGCCTTGTTCTCCGTGTCGGTGAGTAACGTTCCTCTGCTTGTTTTGTCCCACCATTAATGGGTGGGTGCAGTGAGAGAGATTGATTATGCAACCTGAAGTGCCACGGGGCAACTCCAATCTGGAAGTGCTTAGAGTACGCAGCGAACCACAGTGATTCCTTCAGGGCAAATTGAAGGAGGCATGATCTGACAACAAGGAATTCCAATTTGTTGGATGTATTCCTTCAGACAAATGCTTCTCATGGTCCTCCTGGCTGTGGGCTTCTTGCTTTTGTAGTGGTGCACGCTTTTGTGTGAGTACATGGGACAAATAGTTTCTTTCTGTAATTTGGAATTGTTGTGTTGATTTTGAGCACTTTTCTTCGAGTTCAAACAGCTTCAATTGTTAAGAACAAAGCACCAGTTCAGMCTTTTGGAGTTGCTGATGAAACATGTCGCTAACTCCTGTGCTTATCACCAAATCTCCCTCGTTAAAACAGTTTTCCCTCAAAATACAGAAGAATGTTAACTGGCCCAGAGCTGTACTTGTATTTTCATACAATGAGCTATATTTTTTTTAAATTAGCAGGTCAGATTCATTAATCACAGTGTTTGAGAGCTGCTTTGAACTATCAGGCTCGGGTCATTAGACCAAGCCTGTCTGGGGCACGAACGGGCGACACGGAAACTCCTGGTTCAGCCAGACCCAAGTCACACTTATAATGAGTGTGTGTGTGTGTGTGTGTGTGTGTGTGTGTGTGTGTGTGTGTGTGTGTGTGTGTGTGTGTGTGTGTGAGGGAACGAGCGACAGAGAGAGAGAGAGTTACTTATGCCTGTCCTTTGCTCACATACATTGTTTAATCTGGAGAAATCCCAACCTCATATGGGAGCGAGAAAATGTGAGTGGGAGATTATGGGAGAAAGGCTTTCAGTGTGTGTGTGTGTGTGTGTGTGTGTTTGTTTTATATTAAAACTGTGCATTTGGCATAAAAGCAGCTGTTTTCATAAAGACGGTATGTTGCGTGTTTTCTATCTGGTCCTCTTTATCCTGCTCTTTTCTCTGCAGCCGTCCTCTCAAACAGCGGAAAGTGAAATCCTACCCTCWGATCATTGTTCCAACATAGCTAAAATGTGTTCCCATTTAAGGTGAGGCTCACCCAACCACTCTCTGTGTGGCTTCCTCTTAAAACCAACTTAATCAGACAGGAATTTGGGTTATTAGGGTCATGGACAGTGAGAAACAGCCTGAGCGAGAAACCAAGTGAAGGCGAGCGAGACGGTGAGGACACAGATGTGTCACATCAGGAGTGTTCATGGGGAACAGACTCTGAGAGGCGGACGATGATGTCTCGTTTAATTTACCTGAATGGGTCACAAGACTCGTCTAAGTCTGCCGTGCTGTGGCTTTTTTTGTGGTTAATTAACGCTAAAAGCACATCAGCTAAACCTTCCAGTGACCGTACAAGTTTAAAGCTGACGTGGAAAATCTGAACGTTGTGTGACGGGAGTTTGTGAGTCTGCAAAGCTGTTTTAAACTTCCACTACCTATTCCTTTGAAAGTCTTAAGGACTCATTGCACAACAATGACAGAGTGGTCAAGTTCCTGTTGGAAGATCTGGTTTCAATCTGCAATGTGCTGAAGTGTCCTTGAGCAAGACTCTGTACCCTTTTCTCATAAATATCAGTGTAGGAGAAAAAAAAGTGCTATAAACAGAGTGCAAATATATTACAGAAAAGTACTGAGTGTGTATGTGTGTGTGTGTGTGTGCGTGTGTGTGTGTGTGTGTACTTTGTTTATGTTTCTCATCATGGAGCGGAGAGAGGAGCTGGAAATACCCTCCGTCTGTCCATCCATCTTGTGAGGTACTGACTTCCATTTCCAGTTTGGGGCGGCATCTAGGTGTAAGAAAGGTCACCAGTGAATACTGGGTAGCCAGTGCCACATCATAGTCTAAGATGTCCACCACCCTCTGTGCTTATATTTAAACTGGGCACCTGATCGTTAGAAGAAACTTTGTTTTCTAGGTTTCATATTGGTACCATTGCACCTGGTGGTGGATAGCCTTGCTCCTTCTGCTCACCAGGATCTGTCRCTCTGCACTGTCTCCCTCTGTTCTTACACACACACAGACATTGACTTCCATTACCTTTCTACAGCCTAACCCTGACCACAAACACTAAGGCTAACCTCACAGCTACCTACCTGAGCCTAAAACTAACCTAAACTCAATGCACACCTTGGTCCTAAACCCAACCCCCAACACACCAATGGCATTTAAACCAAACGAGGACGCCACTTTTGTCCCCAAATGCACCAGTTGTCCCCAAATGTAGGATTTTAGTCTTAAAATTGCCCCCCAATGTCACCAAAAACAAACCCTCATCCACACACTGTATCTCTTACCTACTTGAATATTTTGAACTAAAAACACAAAGTTTTTTCTTAAATTCCCTTTAAAATTCCAGACCAGAATAACTGGAATTTAACAGGAAAACTCATCTCAAAAACTACCAACATTCACCATTTAAATCCCTCAGTGAAGGGAAACATCGGAGCACTGCTTGTTGTTTCCTTTTTAGGACCTTTTTTGGGAATAATGCTTGTCTTGTCACAACCAGAAGTCTGTAAGGGGACAAAAGCCTGGTTCTGGTATGTTGGAACATGATTTTTGTGTTCGGGGATAGGTTTAGGTCTGAGCTGTGAATTGAATTAGTGTTAGGTATGCTGGTAAGGCTACAGAAATGAGTAGACATCAATACAATGTCCCAACGAGGATAGAAATGTAAACTGGTGTGTGTGATGGGGGATTGAGAAGCACAATGTAAACACACTTTGTAGAAAAGGCCCATATAGTGTGGACAGTTTATAAACTAGCATCTAAAGCCTGCTTCACACTGGATGATGACACATGATGCTCCAGGATCATCACTTCTTCACAGGTTTGCACCAGGAGCACTGATTTTAATGTGTATGTTGACAATAAAGGCTTTTTATTATTTTTGTAAAAGTCACAGCCTAGTTTTGTGTGCATATTTAATATAACTGTATTGTAGGTCTTGCACATTATTTCATGCTCCCCATTCACCCACCTGCCTTGACATGCTTTATGTCCTTCACACCCCCTCTCTAACCATCTAAAAACAGTTGTTGTGCGTTCTGTCGTATTAAAACTATACTTTCTTGTTTTCTTACTTTAAAACTAATGTCTTTTGGGTTGGGTAAAAAGATGTAAAGCGCTTGAAGAAGGTCATCAGTTGATTGGAGATGTTTCTGCTGTCAGGTAGACCACTGTGGTAGAAATAATACTTTATGTTTAAGCAAGTAATTCATGACATCCTTTAATGACCTAGATTTTCATGACATGCTGTTCATCTGCAGACAGAATGATTAAAGTCAGAATCCCAGGGAGGGGGTATTCCATTACCTCGAGCCTGGAACGCCACGAAGACGTATTTGAGGGAGTATTAGCCCGTCTGGGTTTTACCTGCGAGGTCCGGAGAGCTGAAGAAGTGCTGTCCAAACGGCGTCTATGTCTTTCACAGAGGACTAGTTCTAGGCTTAATTTAGGATTTAGCTTAGGTGTAACAAGGGGAGGGTGGAGCTGTTACCTTTAGTTTAATTTATTTAAACTTTAGGTTTAGCTTTGGTTTGATATTTTTTGTTACACATTTGTTTTTTATTTTCCTTGCACAAGCCAACTTATGCCAGTAATCCATTGCACTATTTTTACCWTATTTCTCATTTTATGTTTGTTGAGCGATGCATTTGTGGAACTGACATTTAATAATTATTCCTTATCCACTTCTGGTTTTGAGTATTGATTACTCAAGAGGAGGGATTGTTGTGGAATAATTATTTCTATCGCCTTGACACTGTCCACTGTTCATATCTTGTGATATCCTCTGGACGTCATCATCAAGTTGACCTACTTTAACGTATCAGGATGAGGCAGGTTATGATTGGTTGGTCATTATCACATGATGTTAGCTGACAGTATATCATTGCTTGGCAGCCAATGACGGGCGGGCCACATCCAACAGACTTCATGATTGTTTTCTGTTCTTTGTCTGCCCCTAAATAAATGACTTTACGAACATATACCCGCAAGACCATTTGTCTTTTTAACACCCTTTCGCCATGTTTCTGCCCACCTTCCCACGACAACCACAATGTTTCTCAAAGTGTTTGTGGTGAAAACAGCATCTGACTTCAGTTTAAAACAAGACGATCTGATGATCTTACTGTGTAAGACCTCCAACATGTACTTCTCTTTAAGAAAACATTACATATTTGAGGTCGAACATAAAAGCAGTTAGCCTAGAGAGAATTACAGTCTTCAAACTGTGTGGAAACACAAATATTTGTTCAAATATTCTGAAGGGTGCCCGTGTAGTTCCTGCCCCAAAGTCCAATTAATCCTTTAATGATGTAAAACTGAGAAAATATGCCTACATGGGAACTGTGTTTGAACTTTACAGTTTCTTTTTTGAATTCAAGAAACTGTAAAGGGAAACCAAAATCACCACGTCTTTCACTCCCTGCATGCAAATTAATGAGAGGCAGACCAGTTAAAGAGTAAAACCTCAAACTGTCAAAACTGAGTCAACTGACAAAAAAAGAAATAAGAGTAGAGATGTGTAGAGAGACCAATGAATGAATACACTTAAAATGCACCAATTAAACGAGAACTTTAACTCGTTTTATAATTTAATTGATGACATGTTTGTTTTGCCAGCTTAGTTCCAGTAAGTTATATATTTTGGCACATAATTTACATTTTACTGTTTTAAAATATGTGTTTTGTGTTTTTCCTTTTACTTGAGCATCATTTGTGCCTCTTAAATGTTTGTATTTATTTTTTTAATTTCCATGTGTTTCTTTTACATTTCTGTCTTCTGTTTCTATTTTACCTTAGGCATTTCTGCCTCGTTATGCAAATAAGGTGGGCGGGGCTTCTAGGCTCAGCTCCTCTCCTATTGGTGAAGGAGCAGGAACCATGTAACAAGTAAAAGGAAAAACAAAAAAATACATGTTTTTAAGTGTTTTTTAATTTGTTGGAGCGAAGCTGGACAAACAAATATGAAGGTCCTTTAAATGATAAAGCTCTTTTTAAATGTGATTGGTGCATTTTGAGTGTATTTATTTATTTATTGGTCCATTCATAGAATTCTGCTTTTATTTCTAATTATGACAGTTTCAGTCCTCCATACTTACAAACATTGAAGTAGCTTTGTGTTAAATCATAATTACTCAGTGACAGTTTGGTCATAAATAAATAGTGATTCAGAAACAAAAAAAAAAAAGTCACAGAAAAGCCATTACAGTTTTGTTTTATAAATAAACAGATCTAAAGTCAGGAAAAAACCCTCAAGCTGTCACTGTGCAAAACTCAAGTCAGATCGTAAAAACTCTGATTGTCCTCTGTGTTCACCTTTATGTAAAATAAAGCTAAAGCTAAGCTAAAATATAACTGAAGTCTGTGCATTCTGCAGTCTTTCTTTTGTGTGTCTCTCTCTGTGTGTGTGTGTGGGGTGAATGAGTCCTGTAGCAGCAAGAGGCACATTGAGTGACAGAAGACAATACATTTTTATCTATAAGTATTAATTATACTGTATAYAAAAAAGGATAGCATAATAAGAGTTTGCAAAAAGTTGGAAAATTGAAGACAGTGACATCATCAGTGTCAGTTCAATATTTTACGACAAATAAGGAAAGGATGTAACAGCAATAAAAATTTAACTGCATCTGTGTAAAAAAAACATAAATATATCAAAAAGCCAGTTCATAATGTGAAGTCCAACCTTGTGTTTCTACACTGAGCTGCAGAGCTCCAAACATGGYTTTTCTCAGCTGTTTTACCAAAATCCCATTCATCCACATTCTGTTTTTCTCTTTACTTTTTGGCCAATTTTTCTGCGTTGTATAAAGTATTCCAAAAGTGGGCACACTGTTCCTGATGAAGCTGCAGGTTGTGTGTACAACTCGCAAGTTTTCTTTGAAACTTGTGTGACAAGATCCAGACATCAGTGAAGGTGCTTCCACGCTGGCACCTTTCATTAATAATGGATTATTAGCAGTGTTTCAAACACACAAACTTGCATTTTACCTTCAAATCTAGTAGTTTAAAAAMCTTTGGTCTGCCCTTTTTTCCAAGACATTTCGATCTTTTCACTTCCTTTTTAACATTTAGTGGAGTGAAGTCCTGACAGGTTGCACGGACCTTCAGTAAAGCTGAAATGAGATTTAAGCCGTAGTGTGTAACCATATCTGAGTTTTCCAACACATCAGGAGATCAGTTACTCTGAAGCAGCTGAACTAAGTGATGCTGACAGATGAAAGAGACGACACATGATGAGAGCAGCCCCGAGGAGGAGGTGCTCATGTGTCAACCAATAACACTAACAGCAACGGGACAAATTTACCCAACAAGCACTGATTACACAGGCATGTAAGACGTGTAAAAYGTAAGGGGGAAAATTGTGTTTGAAACATTACTATTTTTGTTGGAGACATCAGAGAAAAAAGAAACAGGACTTCTTTTTAAAAGCACAAAATGAACCCAGACCTGTGCAGCTTCACAGGGTTTGGGGTCTGTTGTGGCTGACAAACGTTTTCATACTCCGATAATATTTCTGCCCTCTCTGCGTGTGGAGCTGCAGCTCACATTATCACTCAGCACCTAGATCGTGAGGTGGAGCAGTAATGGTTTTGACTGTGTTTGTGCAAGTGTTCACAGGTCTGTCTGTTGCCAAAATATCTCATGAGCCTCTGGACAATTAAAAAAATTAAAACCTGCAGAAAGTAATAACTGAATGAACATCTCCAACTTGTTAATCGTTCATTACCTTTAATTAATCAAATAAAACCCCGCTGAGATCAACATCTCTTTTATGAGGCTGACCTGACAAAAGAAACACATAATGATCAAGAACAAGTCACAATATAGGATCAAACATGATCATTTTACACAAAAACAGGTTTCAGGTTTCAGTGAATTGACATGGCAGAATAYTGATTTTAACTGTGACTAAAAACAAAGATTTGGTGAAAAAACAAGCAACAGTTT
The DNA here is from genome assembly GCF_001266775.1 of Austrofundulus limnaeus. Taxonomy (NCBI): domain Eukaryota; kingdom Metazoa; phylum Chordata; class Actinopteri; order Cyprinodontiformes; family Rivulidae; genus Austrofundulus; species Austrofundulus limnaeus. The sequence goes on from NW_013953033.1 coordinate 177,467, forward strand.
AAACACAGACAGTGTTCAAATGTGTGTTGTTGAGGACTGAACAAAAAGCTCCAAAAGAAAACGAGGTCTGGCTGTTTCAGATTAACCTGCAGGGAGGTTCATGCTGAGGGGCAGCAAAGCTGGACCCTAATTCAGTTCTGACACCAGAAMCTGATTGATGGACAGCGATGTTAGAGTGTCAGACACACACAGAGGCTGTTGGGTGTTTAAAGAAAAGTGCACAAATAATACACAACTAAAGGACCTCATCAGTTAGAGCAGGGCTCTGCAACCTTTATGATCCAAACGGCCGTTTCTGCTCCTCGTCTCACTAATAAAATGTGCCCAGAGCCGCAAAACAAGCTACAACTGTGATTAGCAAGTGGTGGTCCRTGGGCCTTTTCAAGGCCTTTTCGGGAAACTTTACGGTCAGTGGAGGAGACATTATAAAACAAAAAAAATTGTTAATATTGTTATTATTATAGCTTTTATTATTATACACATCAGGACAAATAAAAAGACTAATAATTTAAACAAGAAAAACACCATATAGTTTATACTGAATTTCATAAAAACTAGTACAACTGCATTTTTTTCTAATTCTTATTATTATGTAGTTTTTCAAATTATTTAAATGTAATTTTGATGGATTTGAAAGAAAGATTATAGAAATAAATTGGAATATTTAAGTAAACAGGCTAGCATGAGCTAACGTTTTACTTTTTGTATTAGTAATAATGATCACATATTTGTTTACAAATTGATTTCTGTTGTAGGTATAAACAAAACAAAACCAAAAAAGGTTATTCTGTTATGTTTGGTCACATTTTCAAAGAGCCACTGCAGAGGGACCAAAGAGGTCCACAGGTTGCAGACCCCTGAGTGAGACTAATTCAGCGTGTGGACATTTGTGGACATTTGTGGACATTTGTGGACATTTGTGGACATTTGTGGACATTTGTGGACATTTGTGGACATTTGTGGACCAGCCAAGTTTAGAGCACAGCTCACAAGTAGAACCACCATCAAACCTCAGGACAACTGTGAGTCACTGTGCAGACATTTTTATGGACACTGT
>NW_013953033.1:179152-181840 GCF_001266775.1 Austrofundulus limnaeus
TATTTCAATATAATGTACAGTATGAGGCGTGGAACTATTATTGCATTATACAACATATATAGAGATTTGTCATTAAATAACTCTCGAGCTTTATTCAGTACTACAATTGATCTAACTATTTTTACTTTTAGGTTATTTATGTGTGATCTCCAAGTCAGCTTCTCATCGATAACGAAACCCAGAAACTTCACTTCACTGACTCTGACAATTTAACACCACCAATTTTAAAATGAACATCAACTGCTATTTTTCTATTGGTAAACATCATATAGTTAGTTTTATACAAATTTAATGATAGTTTATTAATTTGAAACCAACTTTGTATTTTAACAAATTCTATCTGTATCATCTTCATCATCTGTTCTGTCATTCCCCAAACAAAAAAAGTTGTGTCGTCGGCAAAAAAAAAACACATTTGAAAAGTCTCGATACGTCCACCAAATCATTCACATACAAAATAAACAAYTTTGGTCCAAGTACTGAACCTTGAGGAACTCCACATATGACATCACAGAGTTCAGATCTAACCTCATTCATTTGTACAAACTGTAACTTGACACCCACTGTAATGTCAGTGCTCTTATTCCATTTTGATTTAATTTCTCCAGAAGAATACCATGATCAGTGGTGCTGAATGCTTTCTTTAAGTCCACATAAATACTAACACAGTACTGTTTTTGGTCTACAGCAGTTAGTTAGTTAGACATTAAGATCTTTAAAATAAAATTGCAGCTGTAGTTTTAGTTTTGCTACCAAATTAGCAACGTGAGTTTGAAATGATGCCTGTCACTCAAGGATTTGTCAAATGAAACAAGTTCTGTATGATTTTCTTGTCAAGGTAAAGTTGATGGTTTATTCACTGGTTGCTCTCTTATTAGAAAAAGAGTCATGAACTTGGTTTTATCTGCATTTAACCAATTTTGGATTTTGCAGAAGAGACTGAACACTGTGAAAAATCTTGTAAAATTCTAAAATGTGAATAAATGAAGGTGGTGCTGTCTGCATAACAATTATAAGAAGTATGACAAATTATTAAACAGCTCACTGATGTAAATCAAAAATCAAACTGGTTCCAAGACTGTACCTTGGGGCACCTGTTTGGCAATTTTTTTGTTGGTTATAGAAACCAGGTCAGATGCTGTCAGATGATTTCAGTAAGTCAGTAAAACGTGTTCTTTAATATCCAGAGGCTGTAGGAAATCAAAACTAAAAACTGTACTCTGCTGTTTTATAAAGTCTGACAAAAATTAAGACAAAATGTTTTTTTCTCTCAGTTATACTAATTAACTTTTGAYATAAGTCCAATTCAAGATGGCTGCTGACCTTATAAAAATATACCTCAGACAATTTTAAGATATTAACCTAAAGTTGGAGAATGATCCCATCATGAGCTCTAAAAATTTATTAAGATTTGTTTAAAGTTTTGTACATTTGGAGTCAAAGCTAAGATAATACCTCACAGAACACTAGATGGATGTAATTGAATCTTTCAGGAAATAATTGTTAGACATCTACAGTAAGTTTTTAACTTTCACCACTCTGCATGGGGAGAGAGAAGTATGCATGATGTGGTGGAGTCAGGTGGTTTAGCCTCTGTCCCGCTCTCTGCTGCTGTAATAATGCCATCACAGGTAATGATTGAGTCACAGATGGTGCTTTCAAGGTCCGTGGAAAACCATATTTTATTGCATTCTCACCGTGACCCATTGATCTCAGGACCTTGTCGACCTGCAGTAACTTTTCTCTGGCAGGCCCAACTGAAACGTGTAATGGCAGCCATCCAGGCCTTAAGCACTTCAAACACATTGTTCTCTTCTAAAAGTGCTTAATCTATCCCACGAAGAACCATTAGACACGTTCCTTTAAAGCTCTGCAAGAAAACTCCGGGGTCAGGGAAGTAATTAATGTTTCCCTTAGATTTACACTTAAGAAACCAACAAGTTCACCTTAAAACGGATCTTTCAAACGAGGTCCAGTTTCTGCTGTTGTTTCTGCATGAAAAACATAAAAGAACTACTTTTTCCTKGAAATGTGATAAGTTAGCCCACAAGCAGAACTGTTGCACAAAATGACAGAAATGTCATTTAAAGCTGAACAGTGATTTTGTTACAGTAACAAGCTGTAAAGACATCGTTAACTGTGTTGTCATAAAGATTCATTAATTTCCTTCAGTTTTATTTGTACAGGAACAGTATAAAGTTACACAGCAAACTTGTTATTTTTACCTCAAGGATTTCTAGCCTGTAGCTAGTTTTAGTCCTTGTTCCTCACATGTGTACAATAAGCATTTATGCAGTTCAACATTACTTTYTCTCCACTTGATAATTCACAAAGAGTAGTATTTATCTATTTATACCTTTTAATTATTTCAAATGCTTATCTGTCAGACGATCAACTTGGTGTCAAGACTGTTCCTGCCTTATTCAAGGATTTGTTTGTTTGATCATTACAATGTAGGTTTTCTGCACACGTTACTTTATTCACAGTCATTACATTTATTACAAAAAGGTCTGTCCTGCAGTGTCAATAAAAATAAGACGATGTCTGAAATTGCTGGAGTTGTGAAGTCCCAAACAAAGAACACCAGGTCAACCTGCTGAAAAAAGTCACCATCATACAGCAGGTAAAATAAGTATTGAACACATCACCATTTTTCTCAGTAAATATATTACTAGAGGTGCTAATGAC
>NW_013953033.1:188365-192092 GCF_001266775.1 Austrofundulus limnaeus
CTTCTCCTCTCTGTCAACGCTCTCTGGTTTCATTTAAAAGAGTCGATCATCAGATATTGTCCAAGATTAACCTTCAGGGTGGATATTGCTCGCTGGCAGCCTCACACCGATGACCTATTCGCGTCATAATTTGCCCAGAATGCTTTGTGTGTAAATAAAATGGCCTCGTACGTGTAATATATTTTTAAACTTTTAGTTTAAAAATGATAAAAACTGAACATCCTACAGTATTTTTACAGTCTTTATTTTACAGTTAAAATACATGGTGGATATAGCTCGCTAGCAGCCTCGCACCGAGGACCTATCCACGTCATCATTTACCCAGAATGCTTTGTGTGGAAATAAAATGGCCTCGTACGTGTAATATATTTTTAAACTTTTAGTTTAAAAACTATAAAAACTAAACATCCTACAGTATTTTTACAGTCGTTTTTTTACAGTTAAAATATATGTTTATCATATAAAGTCTAATGTTACAACTAATCATGGATCCCTTTAAAAGGTGCTGAAAGAACAAGTTTGAAAGAGAGACCAAATTTTGCGCAGATCGATTTAATTCTCAGACTGAATATTTATTTATAGATGTACAGAGTTTACCACACACAACCTCAGATCTGGACCATTTCCTGAACTCCTCTCCCTCATTACGGAGACTCAGGAAAAAACATGAACAACATGTGACCAACGGCTTTAAACCAGAGTCAAGTCCCAACTAGGATATGAYATCATACTCTGGATATGACGTCATGGTAAAYAAAGAAATAAACACYTCTAAAATGTAAAACATTATTAGGTTTATACTGTTTGAACAAGGTACGTATTAAGAAAGTGTCTGTCTGCCTTCGCTGAGAGCAGAAGCAAAAAAAAAGATGTGTAAAAAGAGGCTCCAAAATGCAGCAAAGCAGGATGGATGAGGGAAGGCTGAAGCAAATAAATAAATAACAACTCACATCAGAACACAAGGATTTTCTCCTTGTGTGTTGGCCTTGTTTGTCGGTGTGTCCCTATGATGGACTGGAGACTTGTCCAGGTATTCTTATGATGGACTGGAGACCTGTCCAGGTGTTCCCTGTCTCTCACACACAATCACAGCTGTAAACAGGCACCAGCTTCCCTGTGACGCTGCATAGAAAAAAGGTAAAGAACACTGATGTATAGATGGATGGATACAGTAGATGGATGGACATTTTCCATCCTTTTTACAAGTATGTGCTACTTTCTGTCACATAAAAGTCCAGTTAAATTACATTGGTTTATAGTTGTAACAGGACAAAATGTGGAAAAGATCGAAGGGAATAAATGTTTTTTAAGACACTGTGTACCAAAGTCTGCTTCTTCTCATGACTTGACTCAGGACAAACTCAAGTAAASCAAGCTGTTATGTAGACCTGAAGGATATTGCTGGGATAAACCATAAATYGTTTTTATGTTACACTTGAACTAAAATATAAAACTGTGATGCAGAGGGACAGTCAGCCTAGGCAGAGTCTGAATCTGACCACAGAAATGAATGAAAACTCTTTTTAAATTAAACGTCTACGGCTTGTATTTGTGTGGATTTTCCTGGCATAGATTGAAAGGCAGTTTGTTCTGGACATTAATGAGGATAAATTGAAGTGAATGAAGAGGCTGACCAGTGTAATGTCAGTAATAAGGCAGTGGCTTGGCGAACAGTCAGATTAAAGAAGGTAGGGACTAACAGCAACAGTCCAGCTGCCTCGGCTGATCATTCCCACAGTCAGGCCTGTAGTTTCTGTGATGGGCCTGAAAATCAGCTGCTCATTATCCCTTTGATCAAATCAACTGCTGGCTGCTGTCAGACGTTTGGGGTCAGTTTCATGAAATGGTTCAGAGCAACCAAGATTTGTTTCATGTTTTTCCAGCAGCCCAATGAACTGTTTAAACATTACACTCCTTACACAGTATGTTTTGAGTAGTGGTCCCAATACCAGTGTTTTTACAGGTACCCGTACAAAATGCTCTGATTCACGGAACCATTATCAATACCAGTATTGATACTGGGATACTGGTATCCATTAAATGTGTTGTTTTACTTCTCAAGTTTAAACATTTGTCAGTTCCATGTTTAAGAATTTTATACAAGTTGAAAGAAAATCGTATTTGTCATTTTTATCAACAGTGTATATCATGCTGTAAATTTGATTTAACCCAGTCAGAGGGGTTATAGGTCTATGAGGAAGGAGAGCCACCTTGTTCTAAATGAAATAAAAAAATAACATCCTTGTGTAATGTTTAGGTTCTGTCTCTGTAATTACTCAGTATTGGTCAGCGTGTACCCAAACTGAAGTACTTGAGAAAAACTGGAATCAGGACAACCCCAGTTTTGACCTGTCTGTGAACATTATACAATATAATGTAGCAATGACATTTATTTTTTAATTTTGTACTTTTAAAAAATTATGATAAAACACATGGGTTTCTCTTGTCCATTTGTGTGTTAGAGTGTTACTGGAGATTCAGCAGCCTTACAACCGCAGGAATGAAATTGTTGCACATTCTGGTTCTTCTTGATGTATATTCATAAAGTCCTGCAGATGGTAGGAGGTTAAACAGGGTTTGTTGACGTTTAAGGACATTGTTTCTACACCAGCTCACTGGACATGATGGCTTATATTCATGGGCTGGATCCTCGTGAGTATTTAGCCCAGCTGGGCTACATGGGCCACATCCTTCCCAGTCTGGGTAGGCTGCATAAAACTGTTGTGAAATGAGGCCTTTGCTGGACGTATGTTTGTGTGACCACACGCTACCCCGTTACTATAGTCATCGATTTCATATCAGACTTAAAATGCGTTGGGACATGTATTTACACGTCTTTTCACTGGAAGAATAACTTCACAATTAAAATGTTTTACGTAAATAAAATAATTCAGGTTTAGCTCCAGTATCAACACTTGTAGCTGCATTTTATTTAACATCTAATTGCAGCATGAATTTCATCAGCTCAGTTTCAGAACTTACATTAAAAAAAATAAATTGGTCTTTGATGAATTTCCAAACTACGCCGACTTGGTTAAAAAAAAGAACAACAAAAGAGCAGTGACGTAAGCAGCTGACAAATGTGCACTCGTGAGGATGCAGCCCTTGATTTGAGATGCAGCCAACATGTCTTCCTTTTAGCTGTGGCGACCATCTTGAGTTTTTATTTGGATTTACTATGTGATTGGAATTGTTTTCACCTACCACTACACCAAATTTCATCTCAATATGTCATAAAGTGGCTAACTTATAACCATTTAAAATTAGTCCTGGTGGCCATTTTGAATTTCTTGCAATGCAAACTTTACAAAACAACACTGTAATTTTGAAGCTGCTAGAATGAAAGGTTCGAGTAGGATATTTATTTCCAACACAATAATGCATTTTTGTACTGCCACTATGTGGTACAGTGGTCAATTCACAACATGTTCAGGATTGGATTGCCTATATATTTTACACAATTTGCATTACTCCCAATGTGTTCTTGTAGAATTGGGAGTACTCAGAAAAATCCCATGACCACTTAGTTCAAGTTTTGGAAAAACTATTGCTAAATATTTTGCACCATCTTGTCGATACTGTTGAATTTGAGGACGAAATAGCGTTTGGTGTGATGTGAGAATCGCTAAAATGTGTAATTTATTTTCTCAAAATGGACAACTTTCTGTAGGTTTTAGAATATGGTGCCAAGAGACTTTTATGTTGGTACTGGATTGATGTACCAATG
>NW_013953033.1:197960-199368 GCF_001266775.1 Austrofundulus limnaeus
GCCTCAGAGACTGCAAGCCCTTATAAAAGCCAAAGGTGGTGCAACTAAATACTAGTGATGTATTTTGAATGGTCTTTTGTTTATCTGTTTTTTATGATTCCATACTTTTTTCCTCAGAATTTAGTGATTCCATATTTTTTCCCTGTGCTTGGTCAATAAAAGTAACATTCAGTGACTTCCACAATGTTTTCAGAATCAGAAGCATTTATTGTCATTCACACACAACATCAAGATGCAGTGCAGAATGAAATTGCAGTTTAGAACATCCGTCCAGAGAAACACACACACACACGACAGACACACATACACACACATAGGAAGGATGAGTTTAAAAAAGAGCTTTGATCCTGTGTTTTATACAAAGAAAACTTCACTCTTCATTTCTTTGAGTGTTCCTGAAAGCCAACAAGTTGMACTTTGGAATGACCTTATTATTGTATCATGTTTTTGATCTGAGTTTGTTTTAATGAAATGTCTGAATGAGTGCTCATCCAAGACTGCTGATTCCAGACTTTTTGCCAGGGTTGTAGAGAAATTTTCTGCTCTCACTACATAACATGCAGGAGGGATTGCGCAATCCAAGTGGAGACAGAGYGGGTTGAAATGATTGCGCAATCTGGAGGCGGAGCTTGATTTTTCCTCATAGTCCATCTTGTCCTGTATTTGAACAGGATGTGAGGAAATTCAGCGATTTTGAATAAGAAAAATATTTATGTGTTTAAGTTAATTGAAAATGTGTTTATAGTATAAAGGATTAAATAAATATGACAGTTTAATGTATTTAATATTGTTTTTTCTTTTTAATTTCCATGATGAAAGGGGAGGCCTCTAGTGACCGCACGTCACTGCTYCACATACTCCATCTGAAGCTGTACAGTCAATGCACGGTCACATGCTTGTTAAACATTTGTTTTTTGCACACACCTTTTGTAGCTCCTGAGACACTGAGCTCCTGGGAAATCCCTCCCGCTGCGGTACACGTCACTGCACTGGTGTTTCTTCCTGCTGGAGTCTACGCTCCAGAAAAAAAAAAGGTTATTTGTCCACAAGTCTGTCCAGTCAGCTTCTGGAAGCAAGTGGTTTTTGTTTGTTCTTTTTGGACACAAATACACAGCCGGGCCAAAAAAAGTCTCCACCAAAAAAYAAAGTCACACTCTAATATTTTGTTGGACCTTTAGCTTTGATTACAGCACATATTCACTGTGGCATTGTTTCAATCAGCTTTTTAGATCTGACCAACTGCAGCAACCCCAGATCATAGCCCCGCCCCCACAGGCTGCTACAGTAGACAGTGAACTAAATGACACCATTTTCATCATGAAACTAATGGTGCGTTCACACCGAATGCGATTTCAGCGTCAAAATCGCAGCCAACGCTGAAGTTTGAAGCTTCTGCACTTTGAGGTCA
>NW_013953033.1:200447-203066 GCF_001266775.1 Austrofundulus limnaeus
TTTTGTTGTGTTTTATATTTTTTCAGTTGTGTTTTATATTTTTTCATGGATACATTTTGAATGACTGAAAATAGGAGTGAATAAAAAGTTTCTTAGACTTTTTACATTGTAAAGTTACAATCAGTGTTGAAAGTTCAGTTGCATTGCTGTGTGGTAGCATGATTTAAAGGCTTCAGTTTTGCAGTATTTTCAGCGGACTGTTTAATTTGGTCATAAATCTAAACAGCTTAGRCTACAACAGGGTTATTCAACTAAATTGCTCCGGGGGCCACACTTAATGCAGACTAACAGCTCAGGGGCCGAACATCCAGCAATTAAAGTTGTTATGTAAATAAACTAAGTATTACAAAGATCTGTTACCTTTGAAATAGTTTATTTTGCTGTATTTAATCATGAAAACAGAACCCTATTTAATAAATGTAGTGATGATAAAAAAGAAACATTATGCCTCTCATTTACCACAAAATATTTTMACATCTCTGACTTGCCAAAATTTTAAACCAAATTTATTTTCACTTTCATCATTTTATCTTCAACTGCTTGTGGTTTTAACTGTCTTGAGTGTTTTAAGAAATGGTTTTTATCAGCTTGTAGCCAAGATTCTGACGTTTCTGTAGACACCAAGCATGTCTATGTTTAACTAAAATACCTTAGAGTAATTAAAGTAGAAAACCGGGGGTTTGGGCTGAAGAGATGAATGAACCAATTGGCGGGCCGAACTTTGGTCACTCGTGGGCCGGATGTGGCCTGTGGGCCGCCAGTTAAATAGCCCTGGACTAGAAGGTATCTGAGTTTATCCACAGATAAGATGATCTAAATACAGACTCATGAGTGCTGTCTGCTGCTGGCTGCTTCACGGCTGAAAAGTTGTTGAATTGCACCTTTTCTTGGGATTGAACTCGGCGCAGCTCGTGTAATTCACAGTCACCCCGCTGCTGACAGATTATTCAAACTCCCAGCGTCTCTGTGTGTCTGATCGGAGTGTGGAAGCCCCTCAGACACCTCCACACTCACATGTTGTCAGTCTGTTAATAAAACCACCTGGTGGGAGAAACACAGAGTGGTGAGGTCATCACCGTCCTCCTCCACGCTCCCCTGGCGCTCCCCTGCGTGTGGGCTCCAGTGTTTGCACTGAAACTGTCTGTGAAATGAGCTGAGATACGTGTGCATCTCTTGTTTTAGTTTCAGAGAAAGGATTAGGAGGGGAAAAGGCTGCAGACACACAAACGTGCGTGTGTGTGTGTGTGTGTGTGTGTGGGTTGAGTGGAGCTGGGGCCCTGTTTAACCCATCCGGACCACGACACGGTACCTGCTATCTGTTTCTCATTTTGGCCTCACTCTGTGGTTTTCTAGCAGTGACAGCCCTCTGAGTGGAATCTGGCACTAACGAGCAATTACATCCTGCCTGCCTGGCAGGGATTATGGGATTACGGAGCGATCAGGCTTCAGGCTGTACTCTCACTTCTCTCTTTTCCCCCTTATCTTTRCCTGCAGTTCAATCATCTTTACCTATTTTCTCTTTCCCCTGGACAATAACTTTTTTTTTCTTTTTTAATTTCCGTTAACATCTCATTTTAATTTCATTTATTGCTCCTCCTTTAGCCTTTTCACCCTTGACTTTGTGGCTGCCTCACATTGTTAAAACAAGCAGCGCTAAGAAGCCGAGGAGTAAAACGGGTTCAGTCACAAACACAAAAAAAAGAAAATTCCTAAAATACCATAAAAAGTACAAATATGTCAAAGGGAACGTGGGCGTTCCGTTTGACATATTGATCCCTTCATGTCAGAGTTTTAGAATAAAGTYGTTTTATTTTGAAAAATACATTTTAGTCATTTCTTGAACATAACTTCAGGCACAGTTTCATGCAGTTTTCCTCTTGAAGTCTGTTCTGTGAGTGACTCTCAGCTACTACCACATCACATGTTAGCTCAGTTGACTGAGTTGTTACCAGTCGATTTTACCTACAGGTGATGGGCTTTGGGAGCCATCTTGAATTGAATGAAAAAGTGAATCAGTTGTAAATGTGCGTCCAGATCTTACTTTCTGAGAGTTTTACTAAAATCTGTTCATTTTTTTGACCTGTTTTGGAAACAAAGATAGTTAACTCCAAGAGTTTAATGGCAGATGTGAGAAGCAGCTGGAGTCTTAAGAAACCCTCAGCTAACACTAAGTTATAATAGTGTTGGATTTTTTATTATATTTTAGTTTTGTTTCATTGTGACTTTTTAATCAGTTTGCTAATTTTGCTGAGTTTTATTGCTTTTCATTAGTTCTAGTATGAGTTTTTATACTTAAAATAAACATATTTGACAATAAATCCTTCAGCTTGTTGTGTTACTGTGAGTTAACTAACCAGCAGCTTGTTGTGTTACTGAGTTAACTAACCATCAGCTTGTTGTGTTACTGTGAGTTAACTAACCAGCAGCTTGTTGTGTTCCTGTGAGTTAACTAACCATCAGTTTGTTGTGTTGCTGTGAGTTAACTAACCAGCAGTTTGTTGTGTTCCTGTGAGTTAACTAACCAACAGCTTGTTGTGTTGCTGTGAGTTAACTAACCAGCAGTTTGTTGTGTTACTGTGAGTTAACTAACCAGCAGTTTGTTGTGTTCCTGTGAGTTAA
>NW_013953033.1:209099-211189 GCF_001266775.1 Austrofundulus limnaeus
TGAGTTAACTAAACATCACTTTGCTGTGTTGCTGTGAGTTAACTAACCAGCAGTTTGTTGTGTTCCTGTGAGTTAACTAAACATCACTTTGCTGTGTTGCTGTGAGTTAACTAACCAGCAGCTTGTTGTGTTCCTGTGAGTTAACTAACCTGAGTTAACTAACCAGCAGCTTGTTACCAGTGAAACTGTCCTTTATAGTGAAACCTTCCTAAAATGATTGTGTAATTCAGTTTTGCCWACAAAAACTTGTCTGTTTGTTTCATGAAGCTGATAGTTGTCTCCATACTGGTGCTGCCTGTTGCTGGTCTTCCATGAGAGCTACTGAGAGAAGCTAGCTTGTCTCGATACTCAGAGAAGTAATCCACCTATTTTATCACCTGTTTCCACTACATGCTTTTATTTTTCTCGCAGTCATATTTAAAGAATCCCAAATTGGACTTTGCCACTTTCTCCCAACTTTTGCTGTTGACGTTTTGCAGATGATGCTGAGCAGCAGCAGATTGTTTTATGGACCATGATGACTTAGCTGCTCACAGCTAATGTAAAACTGCTCCATTTGAAGAAAAAAAAAAGAGGAGTTCTGTTTAATCAGTCCAASCAGCTTARAATAAATCGACAAACAAAATTTATTTCAGTTGACTAAAATGTTTATTTTTTGAATTTCATTTTGTGTTATTTTGTTGGTTTTAGTTAACTGTAACAACTCTGGCTAATACCATACCATCTTTATTTATAGAGCACTTTAAACACCCACAGGACCAAAGTGCTGTACACATAATTAAATATGCATTATTTCATAAAATCTATTTAAAAACAAACTAAAGTCATAGACTAAAGTCTATAACAGTAACTGTAAAACTGAGCTACAGCTAGTTTTGTTTTCAGTTGGCTGTGGCAGCCATGTTGAATGATGTTACTTTGTGAAAGTTTAAATAAATTCTGTCTTGTCAGTTACAATCTTTCTGCTAACAGACAGAGATTATTGTAAATATTTAAGGGAAAAAAAACTAGACCTTGTTGGCTCAGAGGTGTTGGGGTCAGCCTCAGCCACTACTACACCATATTTTAACTCAACTTGTGTAAAATGAAGTGAGTTGTAGCTTTTTATTTTTTTATTTTTTTGTAATTTTCAGCTGGTCAAAAGGCAGCCAGCTTGAGTTGGGTTGACTGCAAATGTTGCAGACTTACATCCAGTAATTACGTTACTGGAGATTTCATCAAAATGCATCCAGTGGCATGAAAAAGCACATAAAAAACATTTCTGTTCATTTTTTTAGTAATAAAAGACAAACATTAAATGAAACTGAGGGAAGCTGAAAACAAAAGAAAACATTTGTAAAAAGGAAATCATACATGTAAAAAACTAATCAGTGATTTTAAAGGGTAAAAGTAAGTCAGTATTTTTAATCCTAAAGCACACCTTTAGTCCAGCAGGCCTCTTCTTTGACTCGGAGCAGATTAGAACAAAGACTCAGCAGCTGATGGAACAGCCTGAGGCCTCCTGCATGCCATATTTATGAAAAATACATCACCTTCTGTCAGCAGAGTTCTGTCTGCTGGATTAAAGCAGTTTTTACACTTTTTAGTGAGCCGTGTGAGGTTTGGAGAGCCAGCAGATCTGCCCACATGCTGGGACCTCCCCAGGTWTCCTGGGGTCTGGTAGTGATCAGGCAGCTCTCCGGGTGTTCACAGTCTCCTCTTACACCACAGGTGTCTCCCTCATTTACTGTTCTCTTGCTTTTTTCTCTCCCGGCTCGGGCAATCAGGCACCAGGGTAGTGACAGGTTGAAGCTGGAGGTCAGAACTTTTTACATACACACTGGCGTGCACGGCTCACCGTGGCCCAACACGGCGTGCCTCTAATGAGAGGTCATTACAAAGTATTAGACACGTTTGGCTTTCATGGGGAGAAGAAAGACTGGACACCTTCCTTTCTTTTGAAGCAGGGTGAGAGGTTTACAGAGACTCTGTGGGCACAGATTAACCCCGAGGAGATTATATTAAAGGAGACCAATTATGGGTCCTAGAAATGTTTATGGTATGTCTGTGGGCTATCCAGACCATGTTCATTCAATTTAATGCACAAAATA
>NW_013953033.1:212964-214856 GCF_001266775.1 Austrofundulus limnaeus
TCAACCACTAGATGTCGCTGAAAACAACAAATCCTACACACTGTGCCTTTAAAACAGAAAAAAACAGTGTCAAAGACTCAAACAATCAAATAAATTTCACTTTAATTGTTAAGTTCAGAGGCTTTGAAAGGACTTTTTGTTCTGTTTTATTCTTTTTATAACTGAGTCAGTTTTTTAGCGGCTGAGACAGAATTAAAGGTGGTGACGGCTGAGCTTCCTTCACTGCCCTCTGATGAAGAAAGGACATGATGTTTTTTAATTAATTACATTTAATCATGTTATTTTCAGGGTTGGACTAAAACAGCCTCCTCACACTTTCAATGTTTTGTTTTTAAATTTCGGTTACAAAAATCAACATATTTACACATTTTTTTTCTAAATGATACAAATATTTTTAAGACAATCTGAGTTTTAAACGACTGAATGAATTTTTACCAGAGTCATTTACAGGAGCTGAAGGAGTGATCTGTTTATGGGCTGTTGTTGCTTCTGGAAAGTTTCTTCACTAAGTGTGAAGAACAACTGGTGAGCCTGGGGCCAACGATGTCGACAGGAGGTTCTCCCTGCTGCCGACGTGCAGCATGATGGCTAAACCACAGGCTTTAATCAGCTAAACAAGGAAAACACACACACACACAAACATTATCAGCTCTTTAGCATCTGAAGGCCTGCTACATATTCTCCCTGTGCGCTCCTCCCACCTCCTCCCTGAAAAGGCTGGAGGCGTCGGGGTGTAAACAGCTCTGGAGTGTCGGGCTGAACGCAGCCAGCAGACTCTCAGCTCGTTGATCTGAAAGGAGCTAAACACTCCCAGCTGTGGCATTAAGGGTTCAGAGAACAGCAGCTCACAGAGGAGCTGCAGCCTGAAGCTCAACTTGATTTTAAAGATCAATGCAGAATCATTGAGTGAAATATGAGCTCACCAGAAAAATGTTYGAGACACATTAACGTCCATCTGCAGAACCTGCTAGGTTTGTGGTACCAGAAAGTACTTAATGACTAATAAACAACCAACAAAAGGTAAACTGCAGAAATTAGACTCTTTATCTTATGAAATCAGGATGAAATCAACCAGAGAAAATGACTGCTGATTTTTGTTTCATGAGCTAAAACTGAATTATTGAAATTAAAATAAGCAGATCATAACAAAAATTAAGAAAACAGTACACAAAGTCTAAAATTTGCCCAACTGTAGCTAAAACAGTGGCTACAAGCTGACATRAGCAAAACCATAGCTAAAAGGTAAAGCTAGCACAACCAGAACTAAAAGTTGAAATTAGCAAAACAGRAGCTAAAAGTCATCAAACTGAAATGAAAAGGACCAAAARCATAACTAAAAGGTAAAATAGTTTACGGCTAAATGTAGCATAACTGTATCTGAAAAAAAAAACAAGAAAATGTAAACAGGAAAACAAATGTGTAAATGCTGAGTCAGCATTCAATCAATAACACAGGAAAAATACAGCAGGCACTACTTTACATACAATGACATCATAGATGAGTTAACAACCACTGATTTAAAGAGAACAGTGATGTTCTGTAGTTCTGCAGTGTTCCACATGTCCCCAACAGAACAAAACCAACCAAGTCCCCGACAGTGTGATGTGTTCATTCAGGAGGAGCCAAACCATATCTTGGATACATACAGTATATAAGCCCAATTCTGAAAAAGCTGTGTAAAATGTAAATTAAAAACATGCTTCAGTGTTCTGCAAATCTTATAAACCCATATTTTACTCACAACACAACACAGGAAAAAGATCAAATGAGGTATTTATTTGGAAAAATTAAAGGGGCAATATCAAGTAAAATCAACTTTTTTGAGTTTTACATCATGTTATAATGTTATACTCTCATAAAAAACATGTCCAAAGCCTTGCTCTGACTCATTC